>NC_079516.1:31698528-31758053 GCF_000801105.2 Raphanus sativus
TATTAAATAGGGACATTGATATAGGTTTATATTTGATTGTCTAATCACTCTTTAACACCATTCTAGATTTACTGATTGCAGATAGTACTAAAGATGCTAAAGTGGATAAACCTATCACCTATATACACTAGCTGAGATTGTTTGAAGGAACCAAAGATGACCTCCAACACTAATACTGACTTTATTTGCTTGTCTTGGGGTTTGGAAATCACTGGATCGGAATCCTTTTACAAGTCTGGAAGATAAAAAGTATTTGTGTTTCTGGTTCCCTTCCTTCTCTCTCTTCGGTATCTCAAAGATCTAAGTTTTATGGTATAACAGATTGAAATGATTTCTTGAGAGGCAGAGGGGTAGGAGTGTCTCCTGCGACCCCAGTATTCTAAATCTCAGGGATGATCACACATTGTGGAAACGAGGGATAGGCAAATTACCTGCGACCTTAGTATTCGCTACACTTTGTCAAAATGTATGAGCTACAAATGCAAATGTCAATGAGATAGACTAGATGACCTTTGTGGCATCGAAACCTGTTGAAATTGAAACTAATAGGAGATTCAGAGAAGAGAGATGAGGGGAGAAAGGGATCAGAGAAGACTACCTGTGTGTTCAGATACTTGTTTGAGTTGAGTCCATGTGTCCTTTGATCGATACTCCCTAGGTAAAGCCTGCACTTTTATTTTATGTTAAGAAATGAGGTTAGTAGAGGGGAATGTCAGATAAGATTTGCTAAGTTGTTGACTAGATGAATTTGGTTGCTAAGCTAGGATAAGGCATAATGAACTTCTGTGATTAGGATGTCTAGATATGAATTGCAAACCCATTGAGTGATGACTTCAATATTTTGAATCTTTGAGTTCCTACTGTTTTGAAACCTTTTCCAAAGACTACTGGTTTTTGCTTGAGGACAAGCAAAGGAGTAAGCCTGGGGGAGTTGATATACCATGGATTTCACCCGTTTTCTACCATGGTATACTAGTATTTTATTATATAACTAATGTGTTTTCTAGCCTGTTAGGTATGTTTTCAGGTTCAGGAGCGTTTCGTGATAAAGTGATGTTTTTGGAGCATTTTGGAGTACAAGAGATAATACACCCGAGTTGACCATTCAAGACCAAGTCGGAGGTCAACATTGTGATAAGAATCGATCGATACTCATCCAGAGTTGTCGATCGATGTAGCTGAGAAGATCCACGTTTTAAAAGATTATAATCGATCGATACACATCTAGTGTTGTCGATCGATATCGAGGACGAAATGGTTTAGCCGACTACTTCACCAAGATTTCACCAAATTACGAGATTGCCCCTGACGAGTTTTTAACATAATGGAAATGCTTAAATATTCCTGCTAAGTGTTTTTGACGGCAAGCTTTGAAGAGTCTAAGAAACACAAGTCTTGAGAGGCAAAACAGAGAGTGTGAGAGAGAGACTAGAGTTTTATATGTTTTGAGAGATTGGAGAGATTTGTGAACTCCATTTGTTATTCTACTCCTTATCTATGCAATTCTTTTATCCATCTATTATTATGAATTGCTTAGCTATGTCTGAGTAGTCTACTTGTTAGATCTAGGGTTTAAATAGGTCTGTGGGATTAGCCCCAAACTATAATTGCTAAGTTGTGATATTCATCAAATATATTACACCCTAAGCTTGTTCTACAGTAGCTAACTAGAGCATAGATCACTAGGATCTTTGATATCTTGAATTATATGTTTGAACTAGTATCTCCTTGGAGAAGAGCTAACCGCCCTCCTTGAGATCTAGTGTTCATTATCGGCTCGCGCCTAGGCATATATAGAAGCTGTCGATCGATATTCCTACAGGTGAATCAATCGCCGAGCGAAAGGTGTATCGCTCGATATCTCTAAAAGATATCGATCGACTCTTTTTCTGTGTCAACATACGACAGTTGAGGCCAGAGATCTAGATTATTTAACCAGTGAGACATCACTGAGAGTTAAGCGACTGAGTTTTATAGTATCATGCAAGCAACTTGTTAGGCATTTATAGATATTATAATCTCCATTCCTGAATAAAAACCCTAAGTCTAGCACTCTTCATTATCATTTAAACAACCATCATATTGTTAGTTAGAGCAATTACCTTGCTCACTTTAGGAATTGTTGTTTACATTTCATCATTAAAACCAACTTCACCTAGGATTGATTAATTAATTACATTTAATTGGTTCCCTAACTCCTCGTGATTCGATCCCTAAATACTACAGCTGTACCTCTTATTTGAGAGAGTAAGCTCTACAGGGTAATTTGAGCACTATCAATGATCGCAGGGATTCGTCCTCCAATAGACATGTCAGTGAAGATAGTCTTTTAAGTGAATTCACTCCTTGGTAGCCGTCGAATTGACTATGGGGTTTATGTCTTCTGTAGATGGACGTCTTCCTCTACTGTGGACGTGCAACAATGAGTATAGAGCCCCATCTAGCTGATAGTAATCGTCGGGATCAACCTATTATAGGCGAATCCAAGTGGAAGGTCTTCTAGGTGTGAGATATTGACTTGGCGGCTGTAGAACTTGGGATCTATGTGCCCCTCCCCTTTAGGGTTTATTAATCCTTTATTTATATTAGAAGTTGTGCCTCCTCTCTAGTATTTGGAAATATTCACTTTATCCTTAGATAATAGAATATTTTCTTTTTTATTAAAGGCGGCTCCATGTATTGGAATACTTCCTCTCTCTTCTCCTTGATTTAAGGAGATTTGACCATATTATGATAAATATGAATGTTTACCTTTATCTTGAAGTTTTCCTTTTTACTCAGAGGCAGGATTAATTATCTGGCCCGGAACCTTGAAACTGGGGCAGGGGTCAGACCTTGACAGGGGTCGGACCCTGACAGGGGTCGGACCCTGAAAGCCGGAAGCTGGGGAAATCTCCTCATGGATTATTTTTCCCCAACAGGGCCTACTCCCGGAGGGAGATCTCTATAAAGAGCTGACTAAATACAAGTGCAGGACTATGGAAGATGTATTGTCTCGCCCTTGGGCTCAAGTAAGATGGGAAGAAGATGTTGCAAGTAGAGCAAAGGCTTACCCAAAGCACGATCAGAAGTCCTCAAAGCCAACTAGGAACGATCGCGATGAGTCCTTCCATCCCAAGTCAGCTAAGGAGACTAGCAATCCAGGCAGGGGCAGATATCAAAACCGTCCTTTGCCTAGATCCGAAGGAATGATGGTATCCACATGGCCTGATATCTCTCATCTTGCAATAACAAAGCCGGAGCTGATCGGTGTTCTACGACACCCTAAGATGAAGGCCTCTGAGGCTAACCGAAATCCTAAACAGTGGTGTGAATTCCATAGCGATCATGGCCACACTATGGAGGATTGTATAGCCCTGAAGATAGAAGTCGCCGAGCTTCTCAAGAAAGGCCACCTGAGAGAGTTCCTCTCGGATAAGGCCAAGAACCTTCTGAATAAAGAAGGTCCCGGTCTTCCTACCGAAGCGGCTCCCGCGTTTCCACCACAACAAGACCGGGTGATCCATGTCATCCCAGGTGGATCGGAAGTAAGTGGAATCAGCAGTGCTGCTGCCAAGAGAAGTACTCGCAATGGCAGGAACAGCCAAGAGGCCGAGGGTCCTAAGCGCTTACTCCTAGGAACAGATGAGATCAGCTTCACTGCAAGAGAACAGGAGAGGGTCCTAGCTCCTCACCACGACGCCCTTGTTATTTCACTTACCATAGCGAACTGCTTGGTCAAGCGAATACTGGTGGACAATGGGAGCTCCAGTAACATTATCTTCCACTCAGCCTACGCCGATCTAGGGCTGGAACCTAAGGCCCTAACGAGAAAGGCGACCCCTCTTGTATGCTTCAGTGGAGAGGTAAAGCAAACCTTAGAAGAGGTCCTTCTCCCCGTATATGCCGAGGGAATAAATCAGGCCACAAAATTTCTAGTCGTCGACTGTCCTTCGTTGTATAATGTGATACTAGGAAGGCCTTGGAGCCACGCATGGGAGCCGTGCCTTCGACTCTGCATTAACTGGTTAAGTTTCCAACTCCCTGGGGCATTAAAGAGGTCAAGAGAGATAACGAAAATTCCAGGTCTTGCTACTAGACTACCCTAAAAGGAAAGACTCAGGTCTTATAGCAATTACAGAAGAAGCTTCCGGCCCCGCATACCGAAGAGCCGGAAGTGGAGGAGATGGATGAGCTTGAAGATAGGCTCCAAGCTCCCAGAAGGGGTAAGAAGGAGATTGGTCGACTTCTTGAGGTCTAACTCCGACTGCTTTGCTTGGTCCCATGAGGACATGCCTGGACTTGATCCCGACGTTATCATGCATCAACTTCAAGTGGATCCAATGCATCCCCATGTCAGGTAGAAAAGGAGGAAGTTCGCCCCTGAAAGGGATGAAATTATCAATGAAGAGGTCAAGAATATACTTGATGCCAGATTCATACGGGAAGTACAATACCCGGAATGGCTAGCTAATGTGGTGGTCGTGAGGAAGAAGAATGGGAAGTGTAGAGTCTGTATCGACTTCACAGACCTTAACAAGTCCTGTCCTAAAGACCCATTCCCTTTGCCTCATATTGACAAGCTATTCGACGTTGTTATGGTATTTTTGTGTAGGGTCGTTTGAGTACTACGAAACACTAGAAGAGATTGTATGAAAGCAAGAGATTTACACTAGAAGAGATATTTTTTGAATATGCGTATGGGGACTACAACGATTTGGTGTATAAACCTTTGTTCTAGCCACCTAAACCCTAATCTCTTAGTCTATAAAAGTCGATCACTTGTTCTAGGGTTTGGGCTCCCCTTTTAAAGGTGTAGACGTCGGCTTCAAGTAATGGAACTCTTCCATAATCGGAAAAATAGAAGTTTCCCCTTAAGCGGAAAACTTCTATTTTGCTTCAAGGGTCGATCCAATCAAGGGGGTCGGACCTATGACAGGGGTTGGTCCCTGGTTTCTTCTTGAGCAAGGGTCCGGAAGTCGAGGACCTATCCAGAAGCTGGAGAAAACTTATGTCTGGATATTTTTCCCCAACAGTTTGCCTCTTTTGCTTGATTTGCTGGTGGAAATCAAGGGATAATGTGTATTCTTGGATATTGGTAGTTTTCTCTTAGGACGGAGTCTTCCTTGGGTACCTTGCCTTCTTTCGTTGATTTAGACCGGTACCTTTGCTGGTGACTGAAGCAATGATTTTATGAGGCCTTTAACTTTTCGGCCCAAATATCAAGAGTTTCTTCGGATTATCCATGGTCGCTCCAATTTTTCTTTCGGATCTACTTTCCTTTTGGAGATCGCGTCATTACTCCGAGAGATATGGGGAGCGGGCTCTTTGAATTTGAATTTCCCACGCCCAGTCTTGGAAGTTCCGAGATCCTGGATCGGCGAATTTCCCGAGAAGATGCTCAACGGCTCTTTTTATATATATATACTCTCGTCTTCGTGTTGTCGTAGCATCTTCCTATCCTTATCTTCGGATTTTGCTATTTTGCGTGCTAATCCCCCGCAACTCTCTGATGGCAGAAGCAAGCGAATCGGAGAGGAGAGCAGACTCCTCGTCGTCCAGTTCCAGCAGCCCACCGTCACGCCATGGTAAAGATGTGCAAGATCCTCTTACCTTAGCTCCCTTATCGTTTGTTTCCTCGGGATCTCCGCAGGTCGGTCCTGCATCAACGGTTAGAGAAGACGGCTGCGCGATTGGCGAAAGAAGTATTTGCTCCCTTCTTCTGTTTTTCTTCGCATTCCCAGATCGCCGGAGCATGCTTCCAGTGGTATGCCCGAGGAGATCGCTATTTATGAAGCTTTCTTTGAATCTGGCTTCAGAGATGATGTGATGTCGTTGATAGTAAGCCTCTGCGACTATTTCCATATCTATCCATCTCAGCTTAATCCTCCGGCCTTGCGCATCCTTATAGCCATCCAAAATCTCGGATACGAAGAGGGCCTGGCCTTGAGAGTTAGTGAGGTACTCTTCGCCTATCATTTGGCTCCGATTAATTGACATGAAGGGCATTTTCATCTTCGTCCAAGATCTGGGCTTCCCATAGTTGAGGAGCTTCCCAAGACCGACCGTAAGGGATTGGCTTTTGGGAAAAAATGGCCAGAAAGATATGTCTTCATGACTCTCCCGGGATCTCACTACCGATGGAACTTCGTAGGTAGGAGGTTTAGTAGATACTCTTTCTACGAGTTCTGATAATAGAGCCTGTTTGACTTACAATCCTTTTCTTTTCCAGAGGGGACTCATTCTGCTCCTATCGAAGGTGAGGACAATGTCCTCCAGGCACGGAAGCTTCCCCTTGAGCGACGCCGTGTAACCCATCTTCTTAGTTTGGAGGTGTTGTGTCGTAGCAAGCTATGGGGTAGTTTAATCCTTTGCAACTTATATGTATTCCCTTTCCATGTAATTGATTGCGGAATATTCCTCATTAGAAGGCACAAGAGAATAAGGCCCAGACGATCCGATGATAGCTTTTAAAAAGGCCACATATGTTATATCGGCAAGGAGGGATTCGTCCAGCAGAAACGCTTCTGGCGATAGAACCACAACCGCCAGGAATAAACGTAAGATGATAAGGAGGAGTGACGATTCCTCCCTATCTCAAGGCGGAAAGACTAGGGAAGGTGTAAGCACACGATCGCAACGGCCGTCGCTGACCGGGTACTCATCCGGAGGATTATCTGGTGTGCTGGCCGATTTGAATGCAAACGTGTTTGCACGGATGCAGGCTCTTCCTCTGGACAAGGACCCCTCAGGGATTATCCAGCAGGTTCAAGGTGAACTTTTTCAGGTGAGGTGTAATTAAGACCTTATATTATGAATCTGCGGTTTATGAGGCTTGTTTTCTTACGCAGGTTCTCTCTCATTTGCATCACCTGAAGGACCGAATAGTGGGGGAAGATTCGTCTATGAATCCAGACAAGATTTCATAACTTTCCCGACAGTTATCCGAACAGAACAGTAGGCGTGTCGCGAAGGAACTCGAGCTGTGGAACCTTCAAGCTAGGATCCGAGCCATCGAGGGTTCAGTAGAAACTGCTTCAGCCGAGTCGCTTCAATTGAGCCGAGAGAAGCAAGAGTTGGAGAAGACTATCGTTGAACTTCGAGCAGAGGCGGAGACTTCGAAAAATATGATGACTATGGTTGTGAATGGTGCGAGGATTGTCGCCCGTTGGGAGGTGATGAGGGAATGGCTCAAAGGGCAGGCCCACAAATGGAACTTATCCAAGGAGTTTTCTCAGTATAAGACGGTGGTTTTGGCTGAGGCGGAATTCAAGGGTACCGATCCTCCCTCTTTCGAATACGAGCCGGCTATTCCTTCATCTAGGCGTGGCAGATCTTAGAGGATACTTGAACTTTTTCTTGTAATAATGGCCCTGCGTGGTCTGTCTTTGCCAAGATAATGTTCTTCTTACGCTTTTCTCGACGTTCCTTGGATTTCGATGGTACTATCGTTGAATAATACTTATCGTTTTCGCCTTCTTCTGCTGTATTTCTAGACCCACACCTTCATAACTCTCTAAAACTATCTCTTGATCGGAGTGGTTCATAAGGCCTTTGAGCACATGTTTCTTTTGGAAAGAACGTAATCTTCTAGGCGGATTCTTAGAGTCTAGGATGAAGATCCTATTGCTACATTGACGGCCTAGAGGTTCAGACCTCGTTGAGCAAACTTCGTATCTCCAGAACGCAAGGACGTCTGGGTGGACGCGTAGGTAGGGATGGACCCTTGGAAGGGCTGGAGCTTGTAAGAGCCGACCCCTTGGAAGGATATCAGAGTCTAGGACCTGGATCCTTTAGTAAACTGACTGAACCCTGAAATAATTAGAGAAGCGTTAGACCTTGTAATCCAGTATTAAAAAACCTGAGTTTTAGTTTTGAAATGAAAGATCCTCGCATGAAACCCTAGAGTTCTAGCTTGGTTTGAACCCTGGGGTTCTTAAGCCCTAGAACCCGGAAGTTCTTAAGGACTTGAACCCTGAGGTTCCTTACCTAGGCCCGAAGGCCGTTTTATTGAACCCGAAGGTTTGCTCATTGAACCCTGAGGTTTCCGAGTATTGAGGTTTAATCTTTAGATCCTATGACTTTGATTAAACCCGAGGGATACCTCGAACCCGGAGGTTTATGCCTTTGAACCCTGAGGTCCTTGGCAAGCCCGAAGGTTGGTATTTGGATTCAAAGATCCTTGAACCCTAAGGTTCTTATTAGACCCGAAGATCAGTTAGACCCGAATGTCCCTGATCAACCCTTAGGTGATCTTGAATCCAGAGATTCCTTACAGACCCGGAGGCTGTATTGAATCTGGAGGTTCTTTGTAGACCCTGAGGCCGTACTGAACCCGGAGGTCGTTATAGACCCTGAGGCCGTATTAAACCCGGATGTTCGTCATAGACACTGAGGCCGTATGCATTATGGGAGGTTTATGATCGTATTCTGCTCCCCATTGGGGAACCACTACCGATCTTGTTATTAAGAAACCGCACTCTGCCACCCGGAGGTATAGGCCACTCTCATGAATCTCAATGATGCACTCTACCTTTCTGCAGAAAAGGTCATGCTCAGACTTACGGTGTTCTGGCCTGGGCCTGCCTTGCGGAGCGACTTCACACCAGACACACTACTTTCCACGTCTGGATAAGTATTAAATTTTTGGTGCTAACTGGTTTTTTCGCACATTTTCTCCCTACATATCAGCCGTCAGCATCTGATTACAGTACTTTGCAGTTGTACGTCATGCCCCCTCAGGTGACCTTTCTTGAGAAGGTCGGCGACTTCTATCTTCAAGGCTATACAATCCTCCGTAGTGTGGCCATGATCACTATGGAATTCGCACCACCGTTTTGGATTTCGGTTAGCCTCTGAGGCCTTCATCTTAGGGGGCCACTTGACTTGTGGACCCATTTGTTGTAGAACACCGATCAGCTCCAGCTTTGTTATTGCAAGATGAGAGATATCGGGCCATGTGGATACCAACATTCCTTCGGACCTTGTCAAAGGGCGGTTTTGATATATGCCCCTGCCTAGATTGCTACTCTCCTTAGCTGACTTGGGATGGAAGGACTCATCGCGAACGTTCATATTTGGCTTTGAGGGCTTCTGATCATGCTTTGGGTAGGCCTTTTCCCTTACTTGCAACATTTGTTATGGTATTTTTGTGTGGGGTCGTTTAAGTAATACGGAACACTAGAAGAGTTTGTATGAAAGCAAGAGATTTAGACTAGAAGAGATGTTTATTGAGTATTCGTATGGGGACTACAACGATTTGGTGTATAAACCTTTGTTCTAGCAACCTAAACTCTAATCTCTTAGTCTAGAAAATTTGATCCCTTGTTCTAGGGTTTGGGCTCCCCTTTTATAGATGCAGATGTCAGCTGGATGTAAAGGAACTCTTCCATAATCGGAAAAATGGAAGTTTCCCCTTAGTCGAAAAACTTCTATTTTGCTTCAAGGGTCGGTCCATTCAAGGGGGTCGGACCTATGGCAAGGGTTGGTCCCTGGTTTCTTCTTGAGCAAGGGTCCGGAAGTCGAGGACCTATCCGGAAGCTGGAGAAAACTTATGTCTGGATATTTTTCCCCAACAGTATGCCCCTTATTCCTTGATTTGCTCGTGGAGATCAAGGGATAACGTGTATCCTTGAACCTTGGTAATTTTCTCTTTGGACGGAGTCTTCGGTACCTTGTCTTCTTGCGTTGAATTAGGCCAGGACCCTTGTTAATGACTGAAGCAATGACTTTATGACGCTCTAAATGTCATAATCCCCCGGGGACATTCAGATATTTGCCATAACTTGTTTTCAAATGAAGAAATGGGATAGGACGTCCCCTTTCGAATACTGTAGGTATACGGGCCCTGCACATGAGATAGCTTGAATGGAGTGGGATTCGCGAAAAAGACCAACGACGGTTAAGTTTCTCCGTTTGGCGCTCATTTGGTCGCGTGGCGATTCACACGAGGCGCGTGGTTGCCAAAGCTTCTTTCTCTCATTTCTTCTTCATTCCTCCTCAAGATTCTCTCTCGTCGGCTTCCTCTCTCTGATATTTTCCCTCGCTTTCAACAGGTAGCCCTCTTTTCCTTCCTCTTTTCTTCTTCTCTTAGATCATCTTCGACGATGTCCGGTGAAACCCCTACAAAAACCCTAGATCCCTCTCCCATAGGTAGTAGGGTTAGATCTAGGCCTCTAGATTGTGGGAACCGAAATTCGCACTGTCGATTTTTATTAAGTAAATCGGAGGAAAGCTAAGTAAACCTAACTTTCCCTGAAGGTCCGGATTCTCTGCGACAACCAACGACAAGTGATCAAATAAATGCGGAAAGGTTTTATTAAGACTTGAGACTGGACCTTAAGGAAGGCTGCCTACGTACCCCTTTCGAGGATCAAGTCGGACGTAGTTCAGTTGGAGTTGTTTGAACAAGAGATCGAACTGCCTGGCGGAGTTCGTCTAGTACGAGCATTAGTCATAGAAACGGGCATGTCGAGAATAATGCCTAGGGTTTCTATGTGCGGAACTCTAAGTACAACAAGGGTTTTGTTAAGAGTTGGGACTGGACCTTGAGAAAGGCTGCCTACGTACCCCTTTCGAGGATCAAGTCGGACGTAGTTCAGTTAGAAAGATTTGAACAAGAGATCGAACTGCCTGGCGGAGTTCGTCTAGTACGAGCGTTTGTCATAGAAACGGGCGTGTCGAGAATAACGCCTAGGGTTTCTATGTGCGGAACTCTAAGTAAAAGGATTGTTAGATCCTTCCGAGAGAGACAGGAGCCTGCGGACAAGATGAAAATAGAACGAGAGGCGGCCGGACGTTCTAGGTCCTACCTTGCTAGTCTACCGCCTAAATTCTAAGTTCTTAACCTAACAGGAGCTTTCTAGGTCTCCAATCTCGGATTTCTCTCTCTCCTAATGATTTTTCGCTCTCCTTTCTTCCTCTCCAAAGCTCCTTTATATACTCCTTCTTATGACGGTCTATTCTCCTCCTGGGCCACAAGGCGGGCTTCTTTCCATTTTCGTCGGCTTTCATCGGGAAACTTGACATTTATCTTCGGGAAACTTGACATTTATCCTTCCGGAAATTTAGCATTTATCTTGCTATGCAAAGATAAACGTAAATCGTCGTATCTATCTCAGATAATCGTAAACGGACTGTCCGATCGTGTTTGGTCCCTTTCGGGCCGTTTCCAGGACTTCCGTGGTTTTCTACGATCTCTTCCGGAAGTTCTTCATTCATTCGTAGAGTTGAGACGAGTGGTGTCTTAAGATAACCATCGCTGTTTCGTACGAAGAATTTAAGATCTTCCTTCCTGTCGATACCTTACGAGTTTCCTGAAGTTTTCCGATGGTCCTAGATTTGAGTAAGAACCGGAGTTTCGTATGCGGAATCTCAATGATTCGTCCTGCGAGGACTTGGAAAGACTCGAAATACAGACTTCCGATGGCCGGGGGACTGGGATTCGTGTACGAAAGATTGTTATCCGAAGACCCGAGCCAGCACGGGGCTAGCCGTCCGGCGACCATGGCCAGCACGGGCGCTAGCCGCCGGCGGCCACGGCCAGCACGGGGCTAGCCGCCCGGCGGCCACGGCCAGCACGGGCGCTAGCCGCCGGCGGCCCACGGCCAGCACGGGGCTAGCCGCCCGGCGGCCACGGCCAGCACGGGCGCTAGCCGCCAGCGGCCACGGCCAGCACGGGGCTAGCCGCCCGGCGGCCACGGCCAGCACGGGCGCTAGCCGCCGCCGGCCACGGTCAGCGCGGGCTAGCCACCGGCGGCCACGGCCAGCACGGGCGCTAGCCGCCGGCGGCCACGGCCAGCACGGGGGCTAGCCGCCGGCGGCTACGGACCAGCACGTGCGTCTCGACGAGGGCTTCGATTTGATATGTTGATTGTTTTCTGGGGTCCTCACGGTTTGAGAGAACCGGTTCTTTGAAGTTTCCCGGCGGCCGAACCAGCACGGGGGCTTAGCCGCCCGGCGGCCAGGACCAGCACGGGGGCTAGCCGCCGGCGGCCAGGACCAGCACGTGCGTCTCGACGAGGGCTTCGATTTGATATCTTGATCGTTCTCTGGGTCCTCACGGTTTGAGAGAACGGGCTCTTTGAAGTTTCAAGGCGGATTCCTTGTCGTTCGGCCTATCCAAACTTAGATCACTCCCGTTTCTTCCTTATACTTTCGTATGACAAATAGACTTAGCCGTTGATTTCGAGATAACCGTTTTGACCCCAACAGTTAGCCCCCCAGCATGCAAGATGCGGGAGCGATCTTGCGGGCGGAAGATTATGAGTTGAAAATCGAAATTTTTGGCTAAGAGTATTTCATTGCGGAAATCCACATCACCTTTGATTGGCGATCTTGAACGTGACGTCGGGAAGACCGTGAGTACGTTGCTCAACTTCGACTCGATTCTTGCTGGTCTGAAATCCGTGTGCACCCTTGTCCTGCATTCGGAGGGTTCGGAGGACCAGGACCACGCAGTCAAGGATCGCGAAGCCGGCGCATATGAGACATGCAGTGGTGGTGCGACCAATGGAGGCGACGGTGAGACCGTTCCTACTTTGGGTGAGTTTTGAGGATGAAGGTGATGCTCCGGGGAGCGTCTAGGTTTATCAATCCCTTTAGAGATTTTTATTTTGATTACATTTCGGCCGTTGGTTGGCCATTATGTATGATTTCGGGACTGGCCGTTGGTGGCTTTGAGTCCCTGCCCTTTTTAGGGCGTTGTATTGAACTCGCGGTATGCATTTATAAAATATTTTGTGTTTAGAACTTCTGTTTGTCGAAGTTAGAGGGGCAGGGTGTGAGTTGTCGTCTCATTCCTGCCTCCCTGACGATCACCGTATCCGTAGTTTGTACAAAGCGAGATTTTCCTGCGGTTTACGATTTACGCGAAAATTCGTGAAAACGTACAGACTTGAGTGAAGAGACAAGTTTTGGGATGACAAATCGGCTTTCGTTTTGCCTGTTTGTGATTTTAACCTGATTCGTACCGTTTTAAAATCCGCGAAGTGGTATCGGCTTATATGATTTGTCTGGGCACGAATCGAGCTACTTCCTTTACGAAGTGCTGAACCAAATTTGGATTTTTTGTATAGCGCGCTATGGGATCCTTGTCGGATGTAAAAGAGCCTACCCTTAGGTGGCTTGTCTGTTTAGGACGTTAGAGTTCGTTTGTTGTGATCAGCAACAACAAATGATGCCGTTTTGAAGGCGTATGAATTTGTTATCGAAAAATGTTTATCCGAGCACGAAGCGACGTCTCGCAGTGCTGTGATTTTATTTTTCTCATGCCATAAGAGGATTATGGGCTTTCGCTTATGATTTGATTTATACTTTCGTCAAGTGTTAAGGATAGAATCCGAGTAGTCACTTCGGATTGTGATTTTGTCGCTTGGTCCGTATGCTACTTTTTAGCGAGCGATTTTATGTGTAAGCGATGAGAGACATGTGTCTGGATGTGATAACGTTTTATGGATACTGGATCCGTTGTCGCAGCCGTTTAGTAGTTGGCGAATTGTGTTGAGGATTTAGGACCGAAGGGTCGCGTAAATTTACCAGGGGGGGGGGGGGGAAGCGTCTAACTTCACTATGTTTCGTGAAGTGTTGGCCTTCTGAGATTTGTTTTTGTAAGAATGACTCGTATAGCTCTGGGAGCTTTGCTACGAGCGTTTCTTTTCGTGCCGCGTTTTATGGGGCGTATAGAACTTAATCGATTTGATGATAAGTTTAAGATCTTCCGTTTAACCATTTGGTTGTTAGGATCAAGTTTCGTTATCGTATGATTTCCGATTTTGGGTTATACGACAAACTGCTTGCATAATATCCGTTTGACGTTTTACGACAAATCGTGGATTGTCTTTTTTAGCCGTTACACGGTTGGAGCGGTGGTCGCTAAGTATTGTGGATCGGCATGGAGGCTGACTTCAGCCGTTTAGCCAAGGAAGTCGTTGGTAAAAGACCAGTCCATGACCCTTTGTGTTACCGTTAAGATCGTGTTTAGTTGACGATTGTCCTTAATGGCGATGTCGAGTGCATGTTCGGGCTTTATGGAAAGACGTAGTTGGCCGAGGGCCGAATAGAGTTCGTCGAGATAGACATGCCAATCATAGAGGAGTTTTCCAAGTTATTGGTGATGGCTTTTCGAAACGATTTTCCACTTTAGGTTTCGTTTTTTGGCGAAAGTTGCTTCGGGTTACTCATGAAGTTTTACCGAAGGTTATTTCGTTAATTTTGTAGCTCTCCGTCGTGCCATTAGTCTCACGGAAGCGGAAAGAGTATGCCAAGGATGCGCGGCGATCGTTTCTCGGTTTTTCGAGAGATTAGATCGGTTTGCGCGTTCTGCCTTAGTCTCATTGATTACTCGAGATTGCCTCATGTCCGTTCCTCTTTGTCTTCTACCGTTTCATCGTCAAAGGTCTTCGAAAAGTCCGATACTGAATCGAGAATCGATTTTTGATGAAACATGAAGGAACAGTGCAGAATCGTTGCAGAATCGTTGAAGCAAAGGGAGGAGAAGTAGGCGAAACTCGAAGAAGGCTAAGGTGGGTAGACAAGTGAAAACGAATGGCAAGATGTCACTCGAGTGGGGCTTCTTGTTTCGTCAAGCTATGAGCGAACTGGTCAGGTCAAGAAGCTTACGATCTTATTATACTTTACGAATGGTGTTTCGTAAAATATTGTTGAGCTTTTATCTAACGAGAGTTTTTTCACAAAATGTTGTCGAGTTAATTTTACGGAAACTGTTTTGTAAAATGTTGTCGAGTTTAATCATGCAAAAGCTGTCTCGTGAAATATTTTGAGAATTTATTTTACGAAAGGTGTTCCGTAAAATGTTATCGAATTTTAGCATTTAGACACGCTGATTTTCGTCGGCCTCCATACTTATCGGGAAACTTGACATTAATCTTCGGGAAACTTAGCATTTATCTTGTTACGTAAAGATAAATGTAAATCGTCGTATCTATCTTAGATAATCGTAAACGGACTGTCCAATCACGTTTGGTCCATTTCGGGCCGTCTCTAGGACTTCCGTTGTTTTCTACGATTTCTTCGGAAGTTCTTCATTCGTTCGTAGAGTTGATATGAGTGGTGTCTTAAGATAACCATCGCTGTTTCGTACGAAGAATTTAAGATCTTCCTTCCCGTTGATATCTTACGAGTTTCCGAAGTGTTTCCGACGGTCTTAGCTTGGAGTAAGAACCGGAGTTTCGTACGCGGAATCTCAATGATTCGTCCTGCGAGGACTTTGGGAAAGACTCGAAGTACAGATTTCTGACGGCCGGGGCCTGGGACTTGTGTACCAGAGATTGTTGTCCGAAGACCCGAGCCAGCACGGGGCTAGCTGCCCGGCGGCCACGGCCAGCACGAACGCTAGCCGCCGGTGGCTACGGCCAGCACGGGGCTAGCCGCCCGGCGGCCACGGCCAGCACGAGTGCTAGCCGCCGGCGGCCACGGCCAGCACGGGGCTAGCCGCCCGGCGGCCATGGCCAGCACGGGCGCTAGCCGCCGGCGGCCACGGCCAGCACGGGGCTAGCCGCCCGGCGGCCACGGCCAGCACGGGCGCTAGCCGCCCGGCGTCTACGGCCAAGGCCGGGGTCGGCTGCTCGGTTCCTTCGGTTTACGAGTGTTCGTGTTCGTTATGTTGATGTCGATTCCCGGCATATCTTCCGCAGTCCAAGCGAACGTGTTAAGGTTCTTCTTGAGACACGCGATGAGTTCTGCTTTCAACGGATCGCGGAGATTGGCTCCAATCTCCACGCACCGCTCTGGGTTAGTCTCGTCGAGGCAGACCGAAATTGCCGGTTCGTAAGTGGGCTCACGTTTCCCTTCTAGGACCTCAGCTCTTTGCGATTGCCAGAAGATTTCTGGAGGGTCCTGCGATGCTGGTTCGTGGGTTGCTTGCTTTTTTGGTTTAATTTC
Source organism: Raphanus sativus (assembly GCF_000801105.2). NCBI lineage: Eukaryota > Viridiplantae > Streptophyta > Magnoliopsida > Brassicales > Brassicaceae > Raphanus > Raphanus sativus. Next base: position 31,714,408 of record NC_079516.1, read on the forward strand.
GGGCTCGGAGTTTTTCCGTTTTAACCCAGTGGCCAAGCAGACTTGCGGCGCTTTACGATCTCCTTGTATTGTTTCCACTCCGGAGAGGGTTGGAAATTTGAGGCACAAATGGAAAGTCGAGGGGATCGCTCGCATGGAATTTAACCACGGAGTCCCGACGATCGCGTTATATGCTGCTGGACCGTCGACTACCAAAAATTCCACCGTCTTCGTGACGCTCCCGGCTCTGACCGAGAGATCGACCGAGCCGAGGGTCATTGTGATGTTTCCTGAGAGTCCGATTATCTGATTGGGATCGTCCGTGATAGCATTTAGGTCGATTCCCATCCTCTCGAGGGTGTTTTTATATATAATATTTGTCAAGCATCCGATGTCGACCAATATTCTCGCTACGTCGATGTCCTGGATCGTTAGTCTGATAACGAGGAGTTCGTCGTGAGGTTTGGCTTGACCAGCCGTTGCTCTATCCCCGAATGACACGATGTTGCGGACAGGTGATGTGGCCATGCTGTTGTTATCAATCGTAGGTTTTTGAGTAAGAGAATCCGACCCCCCCTCCTTCTAGCGCCAAACTGTGGGAACCGAAATTCGCACTGTCGATTTTTATTAAGTAAATCGGAGGAAAGCTAAGTAAACCTAACTTTCCCTGAAGGTCCGGATTCTCTGCGACAACCAACGACAAGTGATCAAATAAATGCGGAAAGGTTTTATTAAGACTTGAGACTGGACCTTAAGGAAGGCTGCCTACGTACCCCTTTCGAGGATCAAGTCGGACGTAGTTCAGTTGGAGTTGTTTGAACAAGAGATCGAACTGCCTGGCGGAGTTCGTCTAGTACGAGCATTAGTCATAGAAACGGGCATGTCGAGAATAATGCCTAGGGTTTCTATGTGCGGAACTCTAAGTACAACAAGGGTTTTGTTAAGAGTTGGGACTGGACCTTGAGAAAGGCTGCCTACGTACCCCTTTCGAGGATCAAGTCGGACGTAGTTCAGTTAGAAAGATTTGAACAAGAGATCGAACTGCCTGGCGGAGTTCGTCTAGTACGAGCGTTTGTCATAGAAACGGGCGTGTCGAGAATAACGCCTAGGGTTTCTATGTGCGGAACTCTAAGTAAAAGGATTGTTAGATCCTTCCGAGAGAGACAGGAGCCTGCGGACAAGATGAAAATAGAACGAGAGGCGGCCGGACGTTCTAGGTCCTACCTTGCTAGTCTACCGCCTAAATTCTAAGTTCTTAACCTAACAGGAGCTTTCTAGGTCTCCAATCTCGGATTTCTCTCTCTCCTAATGATTTTCGCTCTCCTTTCTTCCTCTCCCAAAGCTCCTTTATATACTCCTTCTTATGACGGTCTATTCTCCTCCTGGGCCGCAAGGCGGGCTTCTTTCCATTTTCGTCGGCTTTCATCGGGAAACTTGACATTTATCTTCGGGAAACTTGACATTTATCCTTCCGGAAATTTAGCATTTATCTTGCTATGCAAAGATAAACGTAAATCGTCGTATCTATCTCAGATAATCGTAAACGGACTGTCCGATCGTGTTTGGTCCCTTTCGGGCCGTTTCCAGGACTTCCGTGGTTTTCTACGATCTCTCCGGAAGTTCTTCATTCATTCGTAGAGTTGAGACGAGTGGTGTCTTAAGATAACCATCGCTGTTTCGTACGAAGAATTTAAGATCTTCCTTCCTGTCGATACCTTACGAGTTTCCTGAAGTTTTCCCGACGGTCCTAGATTGGAGTAAGAACCGGAGTTTCGTATGCGGAATCTCAATGATTCGTCCTGCGAGGACTTGGAAAGACTCGAAATACAGACTTCCGATGGCCGGGGACTGGGATTCGTGTACGAAAGATTGTTATCCGAAGACCCGAGCCAGCACGGGGCTAGCCGCCCGGCGACCATGGCCAGCACGGGCGCTAGCCGCCGGCGGCCACGGCCAGCACGGGGCTAGCCGCCCGGCGGCCACGGCCAGCACGGGCGCTAGCCGCCGGCGGCCACGGCCAGCACGGGGATAGCCGCCCGGCGGCCACGGCCAGCACGGGCGCTAGCCGCCGGCGGCCACGGCCAGCACGGGGCTAGCCGCCCGGCGGCCATGGCCAGCACGGGCGCTAGCCGCCGCCGGCCACGGTCAGCGCGGGGCTAGCCGCCCGGCGGCCACGGCCAGCACGGGCGCTAGCCGCCGGCGGCCACGGCCAGTACGGGGGCTAGCCGCCCGGCGGCTACGGACCAGCACGTGCGTCTCGACGAGGGCTTCGATTTGATATGTTGATCGTTTTCTGGGTCCTCACGGTTTGAGAGAACGGGTTCTTTGAAGTTTCCCGGCGGCCGTACCAGCACGGGGGCTTAGCCGCCCGGCGGCCAGGACCAGCACGGGGGCTAGCCGCCGGCGGCCAGGACCAGCACGTGCGTCTCGACGAGGGCTTCGATTTGATATCTTGATCGTTCTCTGGGTCCTCACGGTTTGAGAGAACGGGCTCTTTGAAGTTTCAAGGCGGATTCCTTGTCGTTCGGCCTATCCAAACTTAGATCACTTCCCGTTTCTTCCTTATACTTTCGTATGACAAATAGACTTAGCCGTTGATTTCGAGATAACCGTTTTTGACCCCAACATAGATTCGATGAATTCTTCTTCCCTTTCTCCCAATCCAGAGGTTGAAGCGGAGAGTCCTTCGCTTGACGACGTCTAGAATGCCCCTTCAGGCGATGAAGCGGAAGGGTCTCCGTTGGTAGGTCTGGTCTCTAGGATCGGGAAGAGAGACGTCGAAGAGTGGAGAAGGAAGTACGATCTTCCTCAAGATCTAGCTATTCGGGTTTCTGGTCCTTACGACAGGATTTCGGACTTCGGAGTCGATGAGGTCCCGATCTACGAGGCGTAATTTGATTCGGGCTTCCGGGATCGCATTCTTCGCTGATCGTGAAGCTCTCGGAGCATCTGGACATCTCTCCTGGTCAGCTAACTCCTCCAGCCTTGAGAACCTTGATTGCGATTCAAAACCTCGGTGATTTGGAGCGTTCGGTGCTAGGAGTAAACGAGGTGCTCTACTCGTATTACGTAGCTGACTTGCCTGGATCAAGGGGAAAGTATTATATCCACCCTCGTAGCAACCATGCTTTGGTTCGGGAGATCGAGAAGGGCGTTAAGGAAGCGTCATCCGGTCTTTAGTGGTAGATGGGCAGAAAGATTTGCCTTCTTAACCCTTCCTGGCTTTTCTCCTATTTGGCATGTAGTGGGTAGGTCACTATTCTTTTCAATGATTTTTGATTGTGACACTGACTTGTCTTTTTTTTTTGCAGACGTGCCTCGCAAACCCGTGCCAGAAGGGAAAGAAGTTGCTGATCTGGCCAAGGTTGTGGCTGATCTCTCCTCTACGACGTTCCCTGAGAGCGCCAGCCTTCTTCCTTCTAGGGACATCCCGAAAGCCTTTGAGACCATCCAGTTTGATCTCCTCCAGGTACGACATCGCGTCTTTGCCTTCTTTCACCTTTGTTATATGGATTGGTGATCACTGTTGTTGGGGTCGAAATCGGACACGGCGAATTTGGCATCCAAATATCAGTTAAAAATTAACAAGAATTTTTACGTTTTCAAGAAAGGAAAACTTATACGAAAAACTTATACGAAAAAACTTGCGGGAAAATATTGTTTTAAAACAACGATTTCTTAAATCAACAATACGATATTATCGAAGGTCCAAACATCCGCAAACAAACATCTTAAAAGCATCGTAGCATCGCGATGGTTTCAGACGCTTGGACGATGGGTTTCAGTCCACAACATCGTGACCTTTTCTGCAGAAAGGTAGAGTGCAGCATTGAGATTCACGAGAGTGGCCTATACCTCCGGGTGGCAGAGTGGGGTTTCTCAATAACAGATCGGTAGTGGTTCCCCATGGGGAGCAGAATACGATCACAAAACTCCCATAACGCATACGGCCTCAGTGTCTATGACGAATCTCAGGATTCAGTACGGCCTCAGGGTCTATATAGTAACCTCCGGGTTTAGTACGGCCTCCGGGTCTATAAAAGAACTTCAGGGTTCAATGCAGCCTCTGGGTCTGTAAGGAATCTCCGGATTCTAGATCACCTAAGGGTCGATCAAGGGCCTTCGGGTCTAACTGATCTTCGGATCTAGTTAGAACCTCAGGGTTCAAGGATCTTCGAATCCTAATACCAACCTTCGGGTTTTCCAAGAACCTCAAAGTTCAAAAGCATCAACCTCCGGGTTCGAGGTATCCATAGGGTTTAATCACGGTCCCCGGATCTAGAGATTAAACCCCAATGCTCAGAAACCTCAGAGTTCAATGAGCAAACCTTCGGGTTCAATAAAACGGCCTTCGGGCCTAGGTAAGGGACCTCAGGATTCAAGACCTTAAGAACTTCAGGGGGTCTAGAGCTCAAGAACCTCAGGGTTCAAACCAAGCTAGAACTCTAGGGTTCCAAGCTAGGATCTTTCATTCCAAATATAAAACTCAGGTTTTTAATAATGAATTACAAGATCTAACGCTTTTCTAATCATTTCAGGATCCAGTCCCTAGACATTGATATCCATTCAAGGGGTCAACCCCTACAAGGATCCAAACCTAATAAGGAGTCAGCTCCCACATAGGATCCGTCCCTTTCGTATTATTAGCCCTTTCAAGGATCCACCCCTTACAACACGTCTACAAGCCTATCTAGACGCCCCCGTATTCTAAAGATACGAAATGTGTTCAGCAAGGGCTGGCCTTTACGCTGAGACTGGTCGGCACTGTATCTGCATCGCTACAGCTTAGGCTTATTCTTGGCCAAGAAGCAATGTCCATAACTTTTGCTGTACAACTCCGATCTCGATTCCGTTTGATGCTGCATATTCCTGGAAACGAGATCTATCCAAATAGCCATGATTCGAAGACTAAATTTCTCTGGATCGATCTAGGATCCTCCCACAAAACCACTTCTCAGCCATGGATCCAATATAACTCATTTCTTCTCCTCCGCTTAAGACATGGCGGAATCTCTGGCGCAGGAAAGTATCTCCAGTTCTATGAGACACATCTGGTGGCTTAGGCTCACAGGGGCGCAAAACAATGGTGCTTGGTGACGATGAGATGGTGGCTCCGGTCCGTACGTCTTCTTCCCCTCTCGGCTTTGCTTACGTCAACTCACATGGGATGGAATGGTGATGGATTTGGAGACTCGTCTTCTTTACGTATGGAACTGAAAGTTTCTTTGACCGCAGGACAACATGAGTGGAGAATAGGGGTGTGGGAAGAGATGGTACAGCGATGGTGGTTTCTCTCTTGTAAATATGACGGCTAGGTTAACGTGAAGGAGATACATACGGGTTTATATATATCGCTTTGGTTTTGTAATTAGTCTGGTTTAGTCCAATTAAATAATCAAACCAATTACTAAACCGGCGCAGTGAGAACCGGGTCGTTACAATTCTCCCCCACTTATAAAGAATTCGTCCTCGAATTCAATTTTTGAAACTGCTGCCAAATACCATTCTTTAAAACAATTCAGGATAGACTTCATCTGAGTCTCGGTCTCCTCATAATCATGTCTCTCTCTCAACAAACTTTGACAAACCTGGTCATCTCTTTTACTTGCTGATTTATAATATCTACTGGTTGATATGGTGCAATTTTTTTTTCCTTTTTACCATGATCATCTGACGGCTGCTGCAAAAATGATTTTTAGCTCTCTCCCGGCCTTTCTCAAAACTGACACATGAATTACGCCTTGAAACTCTAACAACTCTGCTGATAACTGTGATCAATAAGCCACTGCTCTAATCCGCTCCACAATGGGGTACGGTCCCATATATCTCGGTTTACGCTTCTTAGCTTTCGAGTCTTAGATCCTCCTTGAAATGTCCTTATTTTCAAGTGTACTAAGTCTCCCATCTGAAACTCCAAATCCTTATGGTGCTGATCTGCATAACTCTTTTGACGGTCATGGGCTTCCTTAAGCTGTACCTTGAGCATCTCAACTTGCTTTACCATCTCCTGAACATTGCTGATTCAAGTCTCGTCTCTCCCCCACTTATGTCCAAAGTGGTGTACGACAAGGCCTACCATAAAGCGCCTCATCTGGTGCCATCTCATACTAGAATGATAGGTGTTGTTGTAAGAAAACTCTGCTAGATGTAGATATTTCCCCCAATCCTCCAATGTCTGAATAGTCCTCTCTGACTGCCCATCTGTCTGTGGTTGGTAGGTTGTACTCGTGTGGACCTTTGTCCCAAGCGCCTTCTGAAAGACTCCCCAAAAAATAGATGTGAACTCAGTATCCCAATCTTATACATGCTAACAAGAACTCCATGCAACCTCACAATCTCTTTGATATACATCTGTGCCAACTGATCAGCTCCATTTGTTTTCGTAATCACTAGAAAATGAACAGACTTGGTGAGTATAACCTCAATAACTCAAATAGCATTCTTTCCACATGAATCTTTTTTTTTTTTTTTTTTTGGTAAAACAGTCACAATTCCATAGCCACCAAGTACCATTTCCACTATGGTAATGGCTGATCATGCAATAACCCGCTAAGCACCAGATTCTCAACATTAACCATCTGACATGTCTGACACTGCAATACAAATGTAGCAACATTGTTCTTCATAACAGGCCAATAAAATATAACTTATAATCTATGTAACTTTTAGATGTAGGCCGCGCTGAAATCGTAGCGATATTTTCCAAATCTTGGCAACTCCTGCTTTTGAAACCACATAACCCAAAATCCATTTTTTTCCTAACAAAAGAAAAACTTACCAAGTTAGCAAATAATTGATGCTCTCTAGCTTAACCAACACAATCTGTAAATGCTCTGCATGCTCCTTTCTGCTTAAAGAATAAATCATGATATCGTCGATGAAGAGAATCGCGCACTTATCCAAGTGCTGACGAAAAACATCGTTCATAAGTTTCTTGAATGTTACCGGTGCATTTCAAAAACTTAATCAGCATCACCACTAGCTCAGAATGTCCATAACATGTACAAAATCCCGTCCTATGTACATGCTCCCAATGGTGAAGTACTCGACCTGGTGAAAACTTTATCCGAGAGTTCATCCGGCTGCTTTTTCAACTCAGTTATACCTGCTGGTACTAAACGGTACTACGCCTATGAAACCGGTTTTGTCTGCGTTGAGACTCAATCACAAGAGTGTCTACTCTTGCCGGTGGTGATTCTTCAAAAAGCCTCAAATACATCCTCATACTTTGCAACCATTGAAACGTCCTGCAATTCATGATGTCCATCATCCTTAACCATCTCGATAGTCGCCAGAAATCCCTCTGCTCACCTCTCCAATAGATCCTCAGCATGCAACATGGAGACAATAGAAATTCTCCTCTGCGCAGGAGTACCCTCAAATGTGATCTTCCCATCACCTCTAGAAATATGAACTTTTGTCCTCGGGCAATCTAGTACCTTTCGATGATGTGACAGCCAATCCATCCCAAGTATAACATCATAATAATGAAGCTCCATCATCTTTGCTAAGCCTTCGATGAAATCGACCCCACCAAGTAGAACTGGTACATCTCGATGAACGTTAGTGGTCCCCAATCTCTGTGTGCCGGCTGACTGAATCTTAATAGCTTAACCACAATCTGAAACTGTCAATACCGCCAAAATCTGGCAAAACAAAATAAGCATAACTCCAGTATATACAAAACACAAGATGCCGCAACCCCAATCCAAAAGCGATCCCCACGAGTTTACAAACTGATCATACCTCCAAAATAGTCAATTTATTCATACATGATAATAACACATGCCAACCAATGGCTCACCTCTCACACCAAATAAGCTCCAGTAACCAAAAACTCACAGAATGACAGCTTAAAGTTAGGTGGTGGTAGAAACATCATAAATCCACTTGCAATCTCTGAACACGGTTGACGAAACTGATAAACAGCTGAGCAATCTTACAAACTGTGACATCCTCCATCTATTAAATATCTGGCTGAAACCCTGTTGGCTAGAGAACGGATAACGATGAGTAAACTCATCGTCATAAAAAGACATTTGGGTTAGAAGTTATCGAACAGAAAGGTGCTAGTTACTTTTATTTTTAAAATCCCTCCAATTCCCAAAATGTTTCGAAAAACTTCTAAAACCGATTAAAATCCAGTCCCACAAATAAATAATAATCTTCCAAAATAATATAATAAATAATAATCTTCAAAAGTCTCAATTTATTACTCATCATAAATCCAATAAATAACCATAAATCCAATAATAGCATAAATCTCGGAAAATATCGATAAAAGTATAAAATCGAAGTCTGAAAATAAGAAATAAAACTCCCAAAGCACCAATCCGAAAGCAATCACTCCTGCTCGGCTATCTCACCTGAAAGGGGGAAAAAGAGGGTGAGTAACAGGGGAGTCACTCAGTGAGGTATGGGATGCTAATCCACAAACCACTGACTTAAGTAAATAGAACTCCCGCTATGGAAGTTTAGCTCTAACATGAACAAGCAAAACGCCTAAAGCATCACACACAACAAACACTGCGCTGATAGTGCATAGATATACCACACACCCTGCATCTCCGCATACGGATATACATACGTGGCGTCGCTAGTACAGTCTGTCTCTGTACCCCCGCCCTCGATCGCTGCGTCAGATGCAAACGTCTCTGCACCACGCACCACACAAATTGCGTCGCTAGCCCAGACGTCTCTGAGCCCCCGCCCCTCCACAGTGGCGTCGCTAGTCCAGGCATCCCTGAACCCCCGCCCTCGCACATAGTCCCTACTCATAACTATGTATATACATATATATATATCTCATATCTCATCATCACACAATCCAATCAATGGCTGAATCCTCTAGACCCCTAATTCCGGTTTACAATAAATAAACTAACTACCAAGCAAGGACTCAAGCAGACACATTTCATGTTCCGAAGTCTAAACCTATCATAGAAGAAATTCTACACTGGTACAGAATTTATGGAGTAGACCCTCACCTTTGCCACGAGTTCTGAAGATAACCTGAGAAAACACATAATGAACCTTGACGACTCTGAAACAGCAACTCTGGAACTCTCTGAAAATAAATGGATATGATGATTCTGGCAGAACTAAACTCCAAAGAAAATAGATGAATATCTCAAGAATGGACCGTTAACTTTTCAATCCCTCCGTTCATAATGTAGTGCTAGATGTCCTCTGTCCGTAGCCACCGATTTTACTCCGATCGGACACGATTTGATCAACCAAAATGGCTTCCCACCTAGGCTGGTCACAAACGCAGACTGCACCAACACCTCTCACGAAAATAAGCATAATTCTCAGATAATAACTCGAAATAACGATCCGCTTGTTGGAGATGATAGATAAAAGAATCAACTACTTACTTACAAATTTCCAGATTGAAAGCTTTCGTTTAGATCGGCCATTTGGCCTTTACGCTGAGACTGGTCGGCACTGTATCTGCATCGCTACAGCTTAGGCTTATTCTTGGCCAAGAAGCAATGTCCATAACTTTTGCTGTACAACTCCGATCTCGATTCCGTTTGATGCTGCATATTCCTGGAAACGAGATCTATCCAAATAGCCATGATTCGAAGACTAAATTTCTCTGGATCGATCTAGGATCCTCCCACAAAACCACTTCTCAGCCATGGATCCAATATAACTCATTTCTTCTCCTCCGCTTAAGACATGGCGGAATCTCTGGCGCAGGAAAGTATCTCCAGTTCTATGAGACACATCTGGTGGCTTAGGCTCACAGGGGCGCAAAACAATGGTGCTTGGTGACGATGAGATGGTGGCTCCGGTCCGTACGTCTTCTTCCCCTCTCGGCTTTGCTTACGTCAACTCACATGGGATGGAATGGTGATGGATTTGGAGACTCGTCTTCTTTACGTATGGAACTGAAAGTTTCTTTGACCGCAGGACAACATGAGTGGAGAATAGGGGTGTGGGAAGAGATGGTACAGCGATGGTGGTTTCTCTCTTGTAAATATGACGGCTAGGTTAACGTGAAGGAGATACATACGGGTTTATATATATCGCTTTGGTTTTGTAATTAGTCTGGTTTAGTCCAATTAAATAATCAAACCAATTACTAAACCGGCGCAGTGAGAACCGGGTCGTTACAATATTATTCAACAATAAAATTCAAGGGACAAGAAAAGCATATCAAAAACATTTTCTTAGCAAGGATGGAACGCCCAAGGCCGTTATTACAAAAGTTCGGATATCTTCTAAGACCTGCCGCGCCTAGATGAAAGAATAGCTGGTTCATCTTCAAAGGAGGGAGGTTCAGTACTCTCGAGTTCCGCTTCAGCCAAAACCACCGTCTTGTACTGAGAGAACTCCTTGTGCAAGTTCCATTTCTGGGCCTGCGCTTTGAGCCACTCTCTCATTACTTCCCAACGGGCGATGATCCTTGCACCGTTCACAGCCATGGTAATCATATTTTTTGAAGTCTCCGCCTCCGTTCGAAGTTTAACGATAGTCTCCTCCAGCTCCTGCTTCTCTCGGCTCAATTGAAGCGATTCAGCTGAAGCAATTTCTATTGAACCCTCGATGGGCCGAACCTTTGCTTGAAGGTCCCTCAGCTCCAGTTCCTTCGCAACACGCCTACTCTTCTCCTCAGACAATTGATGGGATAATTCCGAAACCTCATCTCGATTCATTGATGAACCCTCCTCCACTATTCGGTCCTTCAGATGATGCAAATCAGAAAGGACCTGCATAGGAAAACAAGTCTCATAAACTGCGGACTCATAATACAAGGTCCTATCCATATCTAACCTGAAGGAGTTTGCCCTAAACCTGCTGAATAATCCCAGAGGAGTCCTTGTCCGAGGGAAGAGCCTGCATCCTCGCGAATACGTTGGCATTCAAATCAGCCAGCACGTCAGACAACCCTCCAGATGAGTATCCAGTCAGCGACGGTCGCTGTGAACGCGTGCTTACACCTTCCCTAGGCCTGCCGCCTCGTGATGGACAGGAATCGCCATCCCTCATTATCATCCTACGCTTGTTACTAACAGTCGCGGCTCCGTCACCCGAAGCATTCCTGCTGGATGAGTCCCTTCTTGCCGATATGGCATCCGTGGCCTTCTTAAAAGCCACCATCGGATCTTCAGGATCTCCTTCCCTTTTGTCTTCTGAAAAGAGATATTCCGCGAGTAATTATGTGAGAGAGGGATACCTGTAGGTCGCAAAGAAATAACTTACCCCATAGCTTGCTATGGCGCAGGACCTCCAGACTAAGAAGATGGGTCACCCGGCGTTGCTCAAGGGAAAGCTTCTGTACCTGAAGAACATTGCGTTCGCCATCGACTGGAGCTGAGTTAGTTCCCTTTAAAAAAAAGAGGGGGAATGCAAATCAGATAGATTCCATCATCGAAACCCGTGAGAAAGAGCGTCTACTAAAACCACTTACCTACGAAGTTCCACCGATAATGGGATCCTGGGAGAGTCATAAAAACATATATCTCTGGCCATTTCTTCCCAAAAGCCAATCCCTTTCTATCAGTCTTGGGAAGCTCCTCGACTATGGGAAGCCCCAATCTCGGACGGAGATGAAAACGCCCTCGTGCCCATTGATCGGAGCCAGATGATAAGCAAAAAGTACTTCATTAACTCCGAAAGCCAGATCTTCTTCATCTCCAAGGTTTTGGATAGCTATGAGGATGCGCCAAGCTGGAGGATTAAGCTGAGATGGAGAAATATGGAAGTAGCTGCAGAGACTCGATATCAACGATGGTATGTCGCCTCTGAAGCCCGATTCAAAGAAAGCCTCATAGATAGCAATCTCCTCGGGCATACCACCAGAAGCCCGCTCTTACAGTCTGGGAATGCGAAGAACGACAGAAGAAGGAAGCAAATACCTTTTTCGCCAATCGCATAACTCGTCCTCCCTAACCGTTGATGCGGGACCCACTTGCGGAGATCCTGAAGAAACAAACGACAGGGGAGCTGGGCTCAAAGGATTTCGCACGTCTGTGTCATGGCGTGACGGTGGGCTGCTGGATCCGGATGACAAGGAGTTCGCTCTCTTCTCCAATTCGTTCATTTCTGCCATTAAAAAGCTTCGGGAGTTGGCACGAGAAATGGCATCATTCGGGATTTAGGAGACGTTACACGAAGATGAGAGGATATATATACAAAAAAGATAGAGAGCCGTTGGGAGTTCTTCTCGGAAAATCCGCCGATCCGGAATCTCGGAGTTCCCAAGACTGGGCTCGGGAAATTCAAATTCAAACGAACCCTGCTACCCAGATCTCTTGGAGTAAAGACGCGATCTTCAAAAGGAAAGTGAGATCCAAGAATGAAGATTATAGTAGTTATGGACGATCCGAAGGATCTTTCAGCAATTGGGTCGAGAAATTTAAAAGCCGTCTTGAATCATAGTTTCCAGTTAAGGTCCCGGACTGACCCACTGCGAGAAGATAAGATACCCAAGAGAAAACTACTAAGGCTCTGGAAATACATGTTATCCCTTGTTTTCCACGAGCAAATCAAGGAATAAGGGGCAAACGGTTGGGGAAAAATATCCAGATATAAGTTTTCTCCAGCTTCCGGATAGGTCCTCAACTTCCAGACACTTGCTCAAGAAGATACCAAGGATCGACCCATTCCTTGGGTCCGACCCCTAGATCGGACCGACCCCTTGGAGCGAAATAGAAGTTTTCTACCTAAGGAGAAACTTCCATTTTTCCGATTATGGAAGAGTTCTATTACTTGAAGCCGACATCTACAACTATACAAGGGGAGCCCAAACCCTAGAATGAGGTATCCACTAGAAAAAGTGGCAAAAACATTCCTTACCATTTGAGTCAAACCCGGGTTCAACACCCAAACGAGACTCAAATAAATAATAAAGGTTTAACCACCTAGGATCGACAATTCGAGACTTATAGATTAGAGTTTAGGCGACTAGAACTAGGGTTCATACACCATCAAAAATTGTAGTCCCAATCAATAACTCAATAACATCTCTTTGTTCTCGATTTAAAACTCTTACAAACAAATCCTCTAGTGTTCCGTAGCACTTAAACGATCATACACAAAAATACCGTAACATTAGGGATCAATTCATTCTTTTCATTGGTTATCACAGTGATCACACCCTTCTTAGGTACTACATGAACAGGACTAACCTACTTACTATCAGAGATCGCATAGATCACACCAGCTTCTAGAAGTTTCATTATCTCTTTCTTTACAACATCTTTTAGATTTGGGTTTAACCTCCTCTGATGTTATACAGAAGTCATCGATTCATCTTCCAGGTGTATTCTATGCATGCACAGATCAGGTTAAATGCCAGGTATGTCAGCTAGAGAATAACCTAATGCCTTACGATATTTTCTCAGTTCACATGGTCTTCAGAACCAGGTCTTCATCATGGAAGAATCCCCTCAGGATAAAGAGCAATCAGAACCAGCTGATTAAGAGCAATCAGAACCAGGTCTTCATCATGGAAGAATCCTCTCAGGATAAAGCAACCGCGGAAGGTACAAGGTTGATCAGCTGATTAAGAGCAATCAGAACCAGGTCTTCATCATGGAAGAATCCCCTCAGGATAAAGCAACCGCGGAAGGTACATCAGAGGCAGATCAGTCGGCTGAGGATCAGCATGAAGTGAGCTATGTGAATGGGCAAGGATGGCAGTTCAAGAACTATCACCCAAACCCTAACGTGAGGAACAATCCCCACCTGTTCAACAACCCTAAACCAGACGATAATGCTCAAGGCAATCAGGGTCAGAACAGTGGATACCAAAGGCCTTATGGAAATCAGGGAAGAACCTTTGTCCTCAGCCCATCTCAGAATGCCCAGTTCCACAGCCAGAAACAGTCGGTTAATCAGCAGGCTGCACAACCGGCTCAGACTGCTCCGCATGATGATATGAAGAGCCTCGCAAATATGATGAGCCAACTGCTCCAAGGTCAGTTGATCCAGGGAAAAGACTGAAACAGGTCACCAACGACATCAATACCAGGATGAATCATATGTTCAATGACCTGAGTGCCAAGTGTGACAATGTCTTAAGCCATATGAGACAGATGGATATTCAGATTGCTCAGACTGCTGAGAGTGTGAAGAGATAGCAAGGAACTCTCCCTGGAAAAATAGATAAGAACCCCAAGGAGTGCAATGCAGTGGGTCTAAGGAGTGGAATGCAACTGCCTGATCTGGACCCCAGAAGATTCACATCTGCTGAGAAAGGGAAGTAGAAGGAGTCGGATCAACCGCCTGAAGCTGTACCCACAGATGAGGAAGAGGCAGAACAACCTACTGAGACTGTTCCGACTGATGCAGAGCGACCCGCTGGGGTTGTTCCGACTGCAATGTAGCACCTTCCCCTGCTCGTCAGTATGTACCAAAAGTACCCTACCCTGTTCCGGCTAAGGTTACACGCAAGGATAAGGAGGAGATGAAGTGCAGGAAGATGTTGGAAGACCTAACTGTCAAGCTTCCTCTGATGAGTGCGATCCAGACGATACCATCCATGCGTAGCTTTGTGAAGGGACTGATCTCTGGGAAGATATCTGATAACAGCGAGTTCATGATTGTCTCTAAGGAGTGCAGTGCAGTGCTCCAGAACAAAAGGATCAAGAAACTGGGTGATCCGGGAAAATTTTTCCTCTCGGTTCAGATTGGGAGAACAGTCTTCTCATGCTCACTGGTCGATCTAGGGTCAAGCATAAACCTCATGCCCTATTATGTGGCTTAGCGCCTTGGATACACAGACTTCAAGCCTACCAGGATGTCCCTAGTGTTTGCTGATCGATCTGTGAAGTCTCCAGTTGGGATCCTTGAAGATCTTCAAGTTTTGGTTGGGAACACACTGGTCCCTGCCGATTTTGTTGTTCTGGAACTCGAGGAGGAGTCAAAGGATCCCCTGATCCTGGGCAGACCATTCCTATGCACTGTTGGAGCTATCATTGATGTCCGACAAGGAAAGATTGATCTCCATCTTGGAGATATTGTGATGAAGTTTGAGATGAACCAGGTGCTCAAGAAGCCGATGTTGGATGGACAAACCTTAACTGTCCAAGAAGATGGTGATCCGCTAGAGCCGCATGAGGGAATGATTGAGGAGATTCTCACCGATGATCCTCTTGAACTCGCCTTAGTCAGAGCTGAAGCCGAGCAGAGCTTAGAGAGTGTTGATGCTGATGCCTATGCCAAGTTCCTGGATTCAGCCAGGAGTATTTAAAGGATGGTGGCAAATCTAAGTTTGGGGGAGAACAGCGAGTCCATCAAATTGCCTGGAACAACCGCGCCTCAGAACCCGTCTGTTCCGGCAGCTCAGACCGATGACTCTTGGAGCGAGCTGAAAGCTCAAAAGGTAGAGCTCAAATCCCTTTCTAAGGGACTCAGGTATGCATTTCTTGGACCCAATTCTACATACCCTGTCATTGTGAATGCTGACCTGAACAATGCCGAGACTGCTTTGCTTTTGTGTGAACTGAGAAAATATCGTAAGGCATTAGGTTATTATCTAGCTGACATACCTGGCATTTAACCTGATCTGTGCATGCATAGAATACACCTGGAAGATGAATCGATGACTTCTGTAGAACATCTGAGGAGGTTAAACCCAAATCTAAAAGATGTTGTAAAGAAAGAGATAATGAAACTTCTAGAAGCTGGTGTGATCTATGCGATCTCTGATAGTAAGTGGGTTAGTAAGTGCGATAATGATTCTTCCATGATGAAGACCTGGTTCTGATTGCTCTTAATCAGCTGATCAACCTTGGCAGAGAGCTCATCAATCTTGTTGTTATCAACGCTGTTCACCTTCTGAGTGCGATCAGTCTCGCGGTTATTATCAGCTGAGCTTGAAGGCATGTTCTCAATCAATGCGAAGGCACCTTGAGTGGACTGGGTCATGAAATCTCCATTACTGGCTGAGTTCAGAGCGTTCCTGTACTCCCAGCCTACTCAATCGTAGAACACTCCCAGAAGGTAATCTTCCTCAAAACCGTGATGTGGGCACACTCTGCGGTAGACATTGAATCGCTCCCATGCATCACAGAACGGCTCGTCTACTAGCTGTTTGAAGGTCGCGATCTTCTGTCTCAGAGCTGCCGTCTTCGATTTCGTGTAGAAGTGACTCAAGAAAGCATATCGGACTTGTTCCCAAGTGGTGAGTGATCCAGTTGGTAGGGAATCTAGCCATCGAGAAGCTTTCCCATCAAGAGAGAAAGGGAACATAGTACACTTGATGTAATCGGGTGGTACTCCATTCGCTTTAGTGAAACCACACATCTTCTCAAAGTGCTCGATGTGGTCCATCGGTATCTCAGCAGGAAGTCCATTGAAGATCTTCCTTTGCACTAGACTTATCAAGGCTGGCTTGATCTCAAAGTCTTGCCTAGTGCACGGTGGAGGGTTGATGGCAGATCGCGTAGCAGGCAGATTACGCAGTAAGTTTCTCTGGCCGATCTGAACAACCTCCTCTGGTTGGTTCTGCTGATTCACAGCATTCAGAGCAGCTTGCTCGGCAGCAGCTTGCTGCGGTTGGATCGTTTGCTGCATCTGCTGCATCTGCTGTTGCATGAGTGCAAACGCAGCAGTGAGATCATCCTGGTGATCACCCATATTGGTGTTTGTAGATCTCGGCTGTTGACGGTTCTGTCGTTCCAATCTCGCTAGTTCTTCGTTGGTAAGCTGATGCAATGGTCCTTGTGCGTTGCTCCGAGTATGTCTACTGGTCATGCACCTGGATCATCAGCTGAAACAAATAAATAAACACGAGTTAGATATCTTAGACTAGATATGAAACCGAAAAATTAGAGGTAAAAAATCTGGTCCCCGTCGCAACGGCGCCAAAACTTGATACACTAAAAATGAATCCTTGCTACTGCCAAATTAACATTTGCAATTGTAGTATTTGAGATTCAAATCCAGAGGACCAGTCTACACTCTAGTTCTATGAGTTCCTAAATCAAGCTACGAAGAAGATAATGATTTGGTTTAAAAAGTGACGTAGAGAACAAGTAAAAAGCACAAGTGATGAATTCAAGTTAAAAGGAGTTAATCTAGGATGAATGCGAGTGATCTCAATCACGACCGAGTAGCTATTCAGGTTCGATGCAGTTCTATCTAGAACTCGGAGAACAGCCTAGAGCAACACACTGTCGTGTAGTTGATCCTTTCACTGATCAGACCGAGCTCCTAAGATGTCGCTTGGTCTGAGATCTGATGGTGAACCTTAATGATTGACTCCGATTTGTTCACAATGCACCTTAACATCTACTTTCGTGTGGCTAAGGATGTAGTGCTCATTCATACAAGATCTAGCAACCTATTACACTTTTGATGCACATATTTACTTAGGATCAAACGCTAGATGATCAGTTTAGTGCAGGCATGAAACAATGAATGAATGAAGATTTACTAAATGATAACCTATCTATGCTCAGTCGCGAATGCACTCTATCACCCTAGATCAACACTCGACTACTCAATCATGATGCAGTTAAGAACAACAGATGAAACTGAAATACTCATGATCAGATTAAGAAGAATAAAACTAGGGTTCAGGTTGTTCTTCGAATGGAAGAGGCGAGCCGTCGCCCTTACAAAAAGCTTGAATCCAAAAGTATGAAACTTGTCTTGCAAAAAACTAGCGTAAAAAATAATAAAATGATAGATGGCGTTTTATATGGAGGCGCCAATGAGTAGAAAAGAGATTAGGGCAACAGGGCTTTAATTCCCGAAATAGGAGTTTCCATATTCGTCGGGAACAATCTCCGGATCACTCCGTCTGCTTGTTCCGCTTGAGATAGAACAGTCTCGGGAGTGTTCTACTTGAGTGTTCTCCGCAGGATTGCTCCAAAAGGACATCTTTTCTTCATGCACCTTCTCTTCTCTCTTCTACCAACTCCAGACCTGTAAAAGGTCAAAAAGGACTAGACTGACACGAATTAGTGACTTGAAACAAATGAAAACATATATACAATGATGTGAAAAACACCATATATCAACCATCGATCGATACCAACGATGTCATTTCCAGATACGACTGCAGATTGCAACGCGGTTAGGATCTTGACACATGCTGAATTCACGGCTTTGCGTCCTCATCCACCCACCCTCACCTACGAAGATATCGACCGACGAGACGAGCCACTCATCGATCGACACAAAGATGAGACACGCATCGATCGACCCTTTTCTCCACCTAACGATCGACGTGCATCTCTCACTTACCGAGTGCAACTACCATCGATTGACAGCAACCGAATCAATGCACTCCGACCCACACCGAAACCACAAGCTAACCCTGCAGAAACTACTAGTAACCCTTCAGACACTACACCAACATCAGAGGGAACTGAAGGAAGAAGGTTAAGGAGTATGAAGGAGAAAACTCCTAAGAACCTTAAGAGGGAAGCTAATGAGAAGGAGATTGATGGTTTCACTAAAAGAGTTATCAGAATCTCACTAGAGATACCCTTTGAGGAGGTCTACTTCACAAGTAGATTGTGGATGTTCTTCAGAGAAACAAGGGAGACTGAAAATGACATTAGAAGAAGGTTTGACAATGTCAGAGAAGATATGAGGAAAAGGATTACTTTGAAGAAGAAGAGTGATCGTGGGAAGTTTGCAATACCCTGTGTAGTACAAGGGATTGAGTTTCCTCATGCACTATGTGACACTGGTTCATCAGTCAGCATCTTACCAAAGGTCATGACAGCCCATCTGGGTCTGAAAGTAGAGCCTTCACCAGAGATCTTTACATTTGTGGACTACACTCATAAAAACTCTGGAGGCTTGATCAGAGACCTAGAAGTACAGATAGGTAATGCTATTGTCCCTGTGGATTTTCATGTCCTAGACATCAAGCTAAATTGGAACTCTTTCCTCTTACTTGGAAGAGCATTTATGGCTACAGTAGGAGCTATATGTGACATGAACACCAACATGATGTGCTTGACTATGATATATCCAGATATCCACTACGACCCTGTTAAAGTTGGCAAACCACCAACCATAACCGTTGTGGGAACCGAAATTCGCACTGTCGAAGTAAGTAAATCGGAGGAAAGCTAAGTAAACCTAACTTTCCCTGAAGGTCCGGATTCTCTGCGACAACCAACGACAAGTGATCAAATAAATGCGGAAAGGTTTTATTAAGATTTGAGACTGGACCTTAAGGAAGGCTGCCTACGTACCCCTTTCGAGGATCAAGTCGGACGTAATTCAGTTGGAAGGGTTTGAACAAGAGAACGAACTGCCTGGCGGAGTTCGTCTAGTACGAGCGTTAGTCATAGAAACGGGCATGTCGAGAATAATGCCTAGGGTTTCTATGTGCGGAACTCTAAGTAAAAGGATTGTTAGATCCTTCCGAGAGAGACATGAGTCTGCGATTAAGATTTGAGACTGGACCTTAAGGAAGGCTGCCTACGTACCCCTTTCGAGGATCAAGTCGGACGTAGTTCAGTTGGAAAGATTTGAACAAGAGATCGAACTGCCTGCGGAGTTCGTCTAGTACGAGCGTTTGTCATAGAAACGGGCGTGTCGAGAATAACACCTAGGGTTTCTATGTGCGGAACTCTGAGTAAAAGAATTGTTAGATTCTTCCGAAGGAACAGAAGTCTGCGGACAAGATGAAGGTAGAACGATAGGCGGCCAGACGTCCTAGGTCATGCCTTGCTAGTCTAACCACATAAGTTCTAAGTTCCCTCAGTCTAAAATCTCGGATCTGCTTTCCCTCTAGGATTTTTGCTCCCTCCTCCTTCTCTCCCAAAGCTCCTTTATATACTCCTTCTTATGACGGTCTATTCTCCTTTTGGGCCGCGAAGCGGCTTTTTCCATTTTCGTCGGCCTTCATGTTTATCGGGAAACTTGACATTTATCTTCGGGAAACTTGACATTTATCCTTCCGGAAATTTAGCATTCATCTTGTTACGTAAAGATAAATGTAAATCGTCGTATCTATCTTAGATAATCGTAAACGGACTGTCCGATCGCGTTTGGTCCCTTTCGGGCCGTCTCTAGGACTTCCGTTGTTTTCTACGATATCTTCGAAAGTTCTTCATTCGTTCGTAGAGTTGAGACGAGTGGTGTCTTAAGATAACCATCGCTGTTTCGTACGAAGAATTTAGGATCTTCCTTCCCGTCGATATCTTACGAGTTTCCGAAGTGTTTCCGACGGTCTTAGATTGGAGTAAGGACCGGAGTTTCGTACGCGGAATCTCAATGATTCGTCCTGCGAGGACTTGGGAAAGACTCGAAGTACAGACTTCTGATGGCCGGGGACTGGGACTTGTGTACCGGAGATTGTTGTCCGAAGACCCGAGCCAGCACGGGGCTAGCCGCCCGGCGACCACGGCCAGCACGGGCGCTAGCCGCCGGTGGCCACGGCCAGCACGGGGCTAGCCGCCCGGCGACCACGGCCAGCACGGGGCTAGCCGCCCGGCGACCACGGCCAGCACGGGCGCTAGCCGCCGGCGACCACGGCCAGCACGGGGGCTAGCCGCCCGGCGGCCTGGGTCTCGGCGAGGGCTTCGATTTGATATCTTGCTCGTTTTCTGGGTCCTCACGGTTTGATAGAACGGGCTCTTTGAAGTTTCAAGGCGGATTCCTTGTCGTTCGGCCTGTCCAAACTTAGATTACTTCTCGTTTCTTCCGTATACTTTCGTATGGTCGTGTCATATCAGCTACGGACCTAATGTCTCTCGGTTCTTCTTGATTGTATCATCGAAGTTTTACGACTAAATCTGAGTTGGTTTTCTCGTAAAGTTTATCGTGTAAAACAAGAACGATCGACTTTAACATAGGTTTTTTAAGCTATACAACTTGTTTTGCTTTCGACGCTTGTTTTATGGAAAGTCCGCGCACGATAAATATTTTTAGCCGTTGATTTCGAGATAACCGTTTTTGACCGCAACAACCGTGGTAAAAGAAGATGATCTTGGTATCATTGCAGTTTGTCATTGTGAAGTCGAGTATGAGACAGAGTACTCGGGATCGATCGACAACATCTCTACATCATCGATCGACACCAGCGAGTCAGAAGAGATCGACACCAACAATGGACCATCGATCGACAGAAGCTCACCAGATGATGAACTCGATCTACTAGATCATTGCTACCCAAATTTTTCCATCCCACCCAACAGAAAAGAAGATGATTACTCAGTAAGAAGTTGGGCATATAGCGGATTTCATGAAAGTTTTGCAGTAGATATAGCCAGATCTTCCCACAGTGGAAACCACATTGAGGAATATGATGAAGACTATTGGGAAGAAAAAGCTTGGGAAAACTACATGGAGAATGATAGATTTGCAAATTGTTTCCCTAAATCGATCGACATCCACCGTCCATCATCGATCGATTATCTACTTCATCCAGCAAAACGACATCGTCCATCGATCGACATCGCCAGCATCACATCGATCAATATTGACCCAGACGACTTAAAGGACAAAATCGGAATTTCACCGATTAGGACAACACATGGGTATATAAGGTTGACAACATCAGCCACGACATTTCAAACTTCAACAACTTTTACCCAGCAGCTTCCAGCAACTAGCAACTTAACCATGGAGGACTGCAACACCAAGAACAATCGATCCAACTCTGCAGCTAGACGATCACCATCGATCGCCACCATCACTGCACCATCGATCGATGCCCTAACCAGAGCTCAATTTCGATTTCATGATCAATATGATATCAGGAATGTTTCACTAACACCTGATGAATTTGATATTTTCAGGGACACGGATGGCTTTGCAAGAGCAATGGATGGAAGAGTTCTGCACATAACCAGAGAAGATATAGCAGACATCCTTCAAGTTGCCAATGGACCAGAGAACCTGTTCACACAGCAACGTGGCCATCTAGACATCCTAGCTCACGTCGAGGACAACCACCACGTCACCATGAGAGAGGATACAGTTCCTCAAAGTTTCGGTCAACCTAGGAGTTCACCATCTATCGATATCGATTCACTACCATCGATCGACGGCGAGTTACCCAGATCGATCGACAGAGCAAGAGTCCGATGGCCCGACATAAGATTGGAGTTTGGGCGACGTGCCTTTGATTCCAACGGATCTAGAAGATTCAAATGGGAAGCGAATTATGAATTTGGTGTCCACAGAGATGAGTTTCGACATGCTAGAGGAGTTGATGGTGAAATCATCCCTGTCACCAAGGAGCACATAAGGAGAATCCTGGAGAGAGCATCTCTTTTTCACAAAGGTTGCTTACGCCTTCCAGAACACACACGCCCTTACCATGCATACAGACCACCACCAGTACCCTACAGCAGAGAGGAGATAGATGATATGGTGACTGATGTATGGAGAGCTCAGGCACACCTTGAGGCAGACTTTCGCACATTGGTGGAAGATACTTTCCAGCCTTTGGATAGCAGCTATAAATTTTCCAAAGTGACATGGCAGTGATAAGAATGGAGATTGGGAACATTATAACCAT
Organism: Raphanus sativus; assembly: GCF_000801105.2. Lineage (NCBI taxonomy): Eukaryota > Viridiplantae > Streptophyta > Magnoliopsida > Brassicales > Brassicaceae > Raphanus > Raphanus sativus. Next base: position 31,736,837 of record NC_079516.1, read on the forward strand.
GCTTGAGAAGGAAGCTACGCCACCTGGATCGACCGACACAGCAAATGCACCATCGATCGACATCGGCAAGACTACATCCAAGGACCGCCCAGAATGTTCATCACCTAAAAGAGATAAATGGGAAATTGCTTACATCAATACACGGATTGGAGACGTCTACAGCCCTCTCAACAACATTGTTGAATGGTTAAGCAAGAGGATTGATCTTCTACAAAAAGAGTTGGCATCCATTCGCAAGAAAGATCAGACTCAGAATGCTACTATTACGTCGATCGACACAAACTCTTCATCATCGATCGACAAAAGGTTCGCAGCAATGGAGGATAGGATGAAATCATACGAGGAAAGGCACGATCACTTCAGTTCACCTATCATGCAATACCTGGATACACTGTCACAACAGTTTAACGAGTTGCAACAAGACATTGGCATAGTTCAAGATCATATTGGTCTTCGTGACAGAAACGCGACATCGATCGACAGGCCTAGACCCATATCGATCGACATCGAGCCACCACCAGCGAAGAGAGCATGCACAGAAGCAGAGGTTGATCAGATCAAACATGAGCTATACGAAGCTATGAATGTTATGGAGGAGAGACTCAACGGGAGAAGTGATGACATTGATGACACTGTCAACGAAAGAGTGACCAACCTTTGCAGAGATACTGGTCTATTGAAGAATGAGATACTCAATATGCAGAGAACTCTGCAGTACCAAGGACAACGCTCAGAATGGATCGACACAGTTAACACTAGATCGACCGACATAACGCCCAGCGAAACGACCGACGCACATGTTGTAGCATCGATCAACACCGAGTCCTTGGCAGAGCGAGATCAGCTGATTCATGAGAAGATCGATGCAATACAGAATGAGCTGAGGGAATTGTCAGAATACTCCTACAACACCATCGACAGGAATGTTGGCAACATCAAATCTATTGAAAATACTCTGAGTAAACTCACGGATACAGTCCTCAAGATAGATAAGAAACAGCTGCAAAGTGATGATGCCACAAGAAGCTTCATTGCCACATGGTTTAATAGGAGGAGACACGAAATTGATGCTTGTTGTCCGATAAGCAGCAGTTTCTGCACCATATGAGTCACATACCCACCAAAGTCAAGCTAAATGACTATAACAAAGCGCTGAGTGGGAGGCAACCCACTATTAGGTTTTCTTTTATTTTCTTTTTAAGTTATTTTTATATTTTTACTTTTATATTTCGCATTTATTTTTGAGGTTTTTAAAGATCCAAGTATAATGATGATTCCGTCGGCCGACACAATCGATTCACATCGCTCGACACCACACGACCATTACTACCGATCGGCGTACATCCCTACGTATCGATCGACACCATGTCGGTCAGGTTTAGTCGTTCTATCTTGTTACATTCAGTTTTTATTTATTCATTCACTTTACTCTGGCTGTGTTACACTGGGACAGTGTAATTTAAGTCTAGGGGGGAGTTTACTAATATGTGTTTTTATTTTGGTTTTTATTAAAATGTTTTTCAAAATTATTTTTCACATAAGTATTAAATAGGGACATTGATAAAGGTTTATATTTGATTGTCTAACCACTCTTTAACACCATTTTAGATTTACTGATTGCAGATAGTACTAAAGATGCTAAAGTGGATAAACCTTTCACCTATATACACTAGCTGAGATTGTTTGAAGGAACCAAAGATGACCTCCAACACTAATACTGACTTTATTTGCTTGTCTTGGGGTTTGGAAATCACTGAGAATCTTTTTACAAGTCTGCAAGGTAAAAGGTTTGTGTGTTTCTGGTTTCCTTCCTTCTCTCTCTTCGGCATCTCAAAGATCTAAGTATTATGTTATAAGAGATTGAAATGATTTCTTGAGAGGCAGAGGGGTAGGAGTGTCTCCTGCGACCCCAGTATTCTAAATCTCAGGGATGATCACACATTGTGGAAACGAGAGATAGGCAAATTACCTGCGACCCCAGTATTCGCTACACTTTGTCAAAATGTATGAGTTACAAATGCAAATATCAATGAGATAGACTAGATGACCTTTGTGGCATCGAAACCTGTTGAAATTGAAACTTATAGGAGATTCAGGGAAGAGAGATGAGGGGAGAAAGGGATCAGAGAAGACTACATGTGTGTTCAGATACTTGTTTGAGTTGAGTCCATGTGTCCTTTGATCGATACTCCCTAGGTAAAGACTGCACTTTTATTTTATGTTAAGAAATGAGGTTAGTAGAGGGGAATGTCATATAAGATTTGCTAAGTTGTTGACTAGATGAATTTGGTTGCTAAGCTAGGATAAGGCATAATGAACTTCTGTGATTAGGATGTCTAGATATGAATTGCAAACCCATAGAGTGATGACTTCAATATTTTGAATCTTTGAGTTCCTACTGTTTTAAAACCATTTCCAAAGACTACTGGTTTTTGCTTGAGGACAAGCAATGGAGTAAGTCTGGGGGAGTTGATATACCATGGATCTCACCCGTTTTCTACCATGGTATACTAGTATTTTATTATATAACTAATGTGTTTTCTAGCCTGTTAGGTATGTTTTCAGGTTCAGGAGCGTTTCGTGATAAAGTGATGTTTTTGGAGCATTTTGGAGTACAAGAGATAATACACCCGAGTTGACCATTCAAGACCAAGTCGGCAGTCAACATTGTGATAAGAATCGATCGATATTCATCCAGAGTTGTCGATCGATGTAGCTGAGAAGATCCGCGTACTAGAAGATTATAATCGATCGATACACATCTAGTGTTGTCGATCGATATCGAGGACGAAATGGTTTAGCCGACTACTTCACCAAGACTTCACCAAATTACGAGATTGCCCCTGACGAGTTTTTAACCTAATGTAAATGCTTAAATATTCCTGCTAAGTGTTTTTGACGGCAAGCTTTGAAGAGTCTAAGAAACACAAGTCTTGAGAGGCAAAGCAGAGAGTGTGAGAGAGAGACTAGAGTTTTATATGTTTTGAGAGATTGGAGAGATTTGTGAACTCCATTTGTTATTCTACTCCTTATCTATGCAATTCTTTTATCCATCTATTATTATGAATTGCTTAGCTATGTCTGAGTAGTCTACTTGTTAGATCTAGGGTTTAAATAGGTTTGTGGGATTAGCCCCAAACTATAATTGCTAAGTTGGGATATTCATCAAATATATTACACCCTAAGCTTGTTCTAGAGTAGCTAACTAGAGCATAGATCACTAGGATCTTAGATATCTTGAATTATATGTTTGAACTAGTATCTCCTTGGAGAAGAGCTAACCGCCCTCCTTGAGATCTAGTGTTTATTATCGGCTCGCGCCTAGGCATATCTAGAAGCCGTCGATCGATATTCCTACAGGTGAATCAATCGCCGAGCGAAAGGTGTATCGCTCGATATCTCTAAAGGATATCGATCGACTCTTTTTCTGTGTCAACATACGACAGTTGAGGCCAGAGATCTAGATTATTTAACCAGTGAGACATCACTGAGAGTTAAGCGACTGAGTTCTATAGTATCATGCAAGCAACTTGTTAGGCATTTATAGATATTATAATCTCCATTCCTGAATAAAAGCCTTAAGTCTAGCACTCTTCATTATCATTTAAACAACCATCATATTGTTAGTTAGAGCAATTACCTTGCTCACTTTAGGAATTGCTGTTTACATTTCATCGTTAAAACCAACTTCACCTATAATGGATTAATTAATTAAATTTAATTGGTTCCCTAACTCCTCGTGATTCGATCCCTAAATACTACAGCTGTACCTCTTACTTGAGAGAGTAAGCTCTACAGGGTAATTTGAGCACTATCAATGATCGCAGGGATTCGTCCTCCAATAGAAATGTCGGTGGAGATAGTCTTTTAGGTGAATTCAGGGAATCGTAGCCGTCGAATTGACTATGGGGTTTATGTCTTCTGTAGATGGACGTCTTCCTCTACTGTGGACGTGCAACAATGAGTATAGAGCCCCATCTAGCTGATAGTAATCGTCGGGATCAACCTATTATAGGCGAATCCAAGTGGAAGGTCTTCTAGGTGTGAGATATTGACTTGGCGGCTGTAGAACTTGTGATCTATGTGCCCCCCCCCCCTTTGGGGTTTATTAATCCTTTATTTATAATAGAAGTCGTGCCTCCTTTCTAGTATTTGGAAATATTCACTTTATCCTTAGATAATAGAATATTTTCTTTTTTATTAAAGGCGGCTCCATGTATTGGAATACTTCCTCTTTCTTCTCTTGGATTTAAGGAGATCCGACCATATTATGATAAATATGGATGTTTACCTTTATCTTGAAGTTTTCCTTTTTACTCAGAGGCATGATTAATTATCTGGCCCAAAACCTTGAACCTGGGGCAGGGGTCGGACCTTGACAGGGGTCGGACCCTGAAAGCCGGAAGCTGGGGAAATCTCCTCATGGATTATTTTTCCCCAACAGGGCCTACTCCCGGAGGGAGATCTCTATAAGGAGCTGACTAAATACAAGTGCAGGACTATGGAAAATGTATTGTCTCGCCCTTGGGCTCAAGTAAGATGGGAAGAAGATGTTGCAAGTAGAGCAAAGGCTTACCCAAAGCACGATCAGAAGTCCTCAAAGCCAACTAGGAACGATCGCGATGAGTCCTTCCATCCCAAGTCAGCTAAGGAGACTAGCAATCCAGGCAGGGGCAGATATCAAAACCGTCCTTTGCCTAGATCCGAAGGAATGATGGTATCCACATGGCCCGATATCTCTCTTCTTGCAATAACAAAGCTGGAGCTGATCGGTGTTCTACGACAAATGGGTCTTGATACGCCCAAAATCGGGAAGGATGGCTTTGGCCGGATGTTGGATATGAACCGAGAAGGCAATGGCACTTCTGGAACTGGGATGGATTGATAGGATCGTCAAGAGGTGCGGAATGACTCTTGATATACCAACGATCAAAGGCTAACCACCAAAGAACGGATGTAGTGCGTTGGCTAACCACCAAATAACACACAAAGATGATTGGCTGACCACCAAATCAACAAGCCGGTTCAAACCGATGAACTAGCTAAAGAACTCTCTCTCACACTTAGAGAAGAAACAAAAATAAACTCCAAAATGATCTGCTTTTATTCATGAAATGGATTACATATTTATAGTAGAATGAGTCAAAGAAAAACATAAATAATTGTGGAAAACTAGAAGCATGGAAAACACAAACAGAGACTAAGACTTTTTATGGAAAACCGAAATGTGGACTATGACTTTTGACCATAGTTTGAATGCCTCTTTCCTAGGCACGACTTTGACTCCTTTTGTTGATATTTCTTGATGCAAATGGGCAGGATACCATGAGGAAAGGCCTGGTTGAATTTGGTGTAAATCGGACCCAAATCAAATTTGTTATGAATTTTTCGGTGGGCCGAAAAAGGCTCATTTCGCCCAGCAGCTAAACCAGCTCCTTCTTCAGGGTCACTTAGCTCATTCAGCTCCAAGTTAGTGTCACTTAGCTCATCCAGCTCCATAGTAGTGTCACTTATCTCACTCAGCTCATCTAGCTCCAAAGTAGTGTCACGATCTGATGGAAAAATCTCGGTTGGATCAAGCTGGTCGACATGATCACCATCATGGGCCGTGTCTATGAACCAAAAAGGACGGTGCTCGATTTTGGTTCTATCATATGGTATCAGAGCCACTCTTCCGGTAACTCTATTTCTATCCATTTTTCTCATCTCTCCATTTCTTCTAAACACTTCTTCATCTATCTATCTTGAACCCGGGCCCCTCATTACCCACCATATTTAAAAGAAAAATAAGATCTAAGTTTATGCAAAAAAAAAAAAAGAAAAAAAAAGAAAAGAAAAGTTTATAAAAAAAAAAAAAAGTTTTAAAGTTTGATTGTTTGTGGTGTGGTGGTGGAAGAGAAAGCCTGCTGGCCGAAGAGAAATACGGCCTTTGAGGTGGTTAAGGCGGGTTCCCCATTAAATCTCTTATCTCTCTTTGTTCTTGGTTGAACATTTCTTAGTTTCTTGGTGAGGTTATCTCCAAGTCTCGATCCTTCTTTTGTTGGACCGGTGCGTCACATCCGGCAATGATCGAAGTCTGGTAGTATCATTGGGCCTTTCCGCATCCCATTGTGTCACCATTCATCCCACCAGTTCTCCATCCTTCCGGATCAGAGTCCATATCAACCTTACCGAAAGAGTGATCCCGATTTTGGTTCTATCAGGTCTTCAAGTCAAGTGGCCCCCAAAGATGAAGGCCTCTGAGGCTAACCGAAATCCTAAAAAGTGGTGCGAATTCCATAGCGATCATGGCCACACTATGGAGGATTGTATAGCCCTGAAAATAGAAGTCGCCGAGCTTCTCAAGAAAGGCCACCTGAGAGAGTTCCTCTCGGATAAGGCCAAGAACCTTCTGAATAAAGAAGGTCCCGGTATTCCTACCAAAGCGGCTCCCGCGTTTCCACCACAGCAAGACCGGGTGATCCATGTCATCCCAGGTGGATTGGAAGTAAGTGGAATCAGCAGTGCTGCTGCCAAGAGAAGTACTCGCAATGGCAGGAACAGCAAAGAGGCCGAGGGTCCTAAGCGCTTACTCCTAGGAACAGATGAGATCAGCTTCACTGCAAGAGAACAGGAGAGGGTCCTAGCTCCTCACCACGACGCCCTTGTTATTTCACTTACCATAGCGAACTGCTTGGTCAAGCGAATACTGGTGGACAATGGGAGCTCCAGTAACATTATCTTCCACTCAGCCTACGCCGATCTAGGGCTGGAACCTAAGGCCCTAACGAGAAAGGCGACCCCTCTTGTATGCTTCAGTGGAGAAGTAAAGCAAACCTTAGAAGAGGTCCTTCTCCCCGTATATGCCGAGGGAATAAATCAGGCCACAAAATTTCTAGTCGTCGACTGTCCTTCATCGTATAATGTGATACTAGGAAGGCCTTGGAGCCACGCAAGGGAGCCGTGCCTTCGACTCTACATTAAATGGTTAAGTTTCCAACTCCCTGGGGCATTAAAGAGGTCAAGAGAGATAACGAAAATTCCAGGTCTTGCTACCAGACTACCCTAAAAGGAAAGACTCAGGTCTTATAGCAATTACATAAGAAGCTTCCGGCCCCGCATACCGAAGAGCCGGAAGTGGAGGAGATGGATTAGGTCCCACTCGCAGAAGGAAACTTGGGTCGAAACTTGAAGATAGGCTCCAAGCTCCCAGAAGGGGTAAGAAGGAGATTGGTCGACTTCTTGATGTCTAACTCCGACTGCTTTGCTTGGTCCCATGAGGACATGCCTGGAATTGATCCCGATGTTATCATGCATCAACTTCAAGTGGATCCAATGCATCCCCATGTTAGGTAGAAAAAGAGGAAGTTCGCCCCTGAAAGGGATGAAATTATCAATGAAGAGGTCAAGAATATACTTGATGCCAGATTCATACGGGAAGTACAATACCCGGAATGGCTAGCTAATGTGGTGGTCGTGAGGAAGAAGAATGGGAAGTGTAGAGTCTGTATCGACTTCACAGACCTTAACAAGTCCTGTACTAAAGACCCATTCCCTTTGCCTCATATTGACAAGCTAGTCGACGTTGTTATGGTATTTTTGTGTAGGGTCGTTTGAGTACTACGAAACACTAGAAGAGATTGTATGAAAGCAAGAAATTTAGACTAGAAGAGATGTTTTTTGAATATGCGTATGGGGACTACAACGATTTGGTGTATAAACCTTTGTTCTAGCCACCTAAACCCTAATCTCTTAGTCTAGAAAATTTGATCCCTTGCTCTAGGGGTTGGGCTCCCCTTTTATAGGTGTAGACGTCGGCTTCAAGAAATGGAACTCTTCCATAATCGGAAAAATAGAAGTTTCCCCTTAAGCGGAAAACTTCTATTTTGCTTCAAGGGTCGATCCAATCAAGGGGGTCGGACCTATGACAGGGGTTGGTCCCTGGTTTCTTCTTGAGCAAGGGTCCGGAAGTCGAGGACCTATCCAGAAGCTGGAGAAAACTTATGTCTGGATATTTTTCCCCAACAGTTTGCCCCTTATTCCTTGATTTTCTCGTGGAAATCAAGGGATAACGTGTATTCTTGGACCTTGGTAGGACGGAGTCTTCCTTGGGTACCTTGCCTTCTTTCGTTGATTTAGACCGGTACCTTTGGTCGGCCCAAATATCAAGAGTTTCTTCGGATTATCCATGGTCGCTCCAATTTTTCTTTCGGATCTACTTTCCTTTTGGAGATCGCGTCATTACTCCGAGAGATCTGGGGAGCGGGGCTCTTTGAATTTGAATTTCCCAAGCCCAGTCTTTGAAGTTCCAAGATCCCGGATCGGCGAATTTGCCGAGAAAATGCTCAACAGCTCTTTTTATATTTATATATATATATATACTCTCGTCTTCGTGTTGTCGTAGCATCTTCCTATCCTTATCTTCGGATTTTGCTATTTTGCGTGTTAATCCCCCGCAACTCTCTGATGGCAGAAGCAAGCGAATCGGAGAGGAGAGCAGACTCCTCGTCGTCCACATCCAGCAGCCCACCGTCACGCCATGGTAAACACATGCAAGATCCTCTGACCCCAGCTCCCTTATCGTTTGTTTCCTCGGGATCTCCGCAGGTCGGTCCTGCATCAACGGTTAGAGAAGACGAGCTGCGCGATTGGCGAAAGAAGTATTTGCTCCCTTCTTCCGTTTTCCTTCGCATTCCCAGATCGTCGGAGCGTGCTTCCGGTGGTATGCCCGAGGAGATCGCTATTTATGAAGCTTTCTTTGAATCTGGCTTCAGAGGTGATGTGCTGTCGTTGATAGTAAGCTTCTGCGACTATTTCCATATCTATCCATATCAGCTTAATCCTCCGGCCTTGCGCATCCTTATAGCTATCCAAAATCTCGGATACGAAGAGGGCCTGGCCTTGAGAGTTAGTGAGGTACTCTTCGCCTATCATTTGGCTCAGATTAATTGACATGAAGGGCGTTTTCATCTTCGTCCAAGATCTGGGCTTTCCATAGTTGAGGAGCTTCCCAAGACCGACCGTAAGGGTTTGGCTTTTGGGAAAAAATGGCCAGAAAGATATGTCTTCATGACTCTCCCGGGATCTCACTACCGATGGAACTTAGTAGGTAGGAGGTTTAGTAGATACTCTTTCTACGAGTTCTGATAATAGAGCCTGTTTGACTTACAATCCTTTTCTTTTCCAGAGGGGACTCATTCTGCTCCTATCGAAGGTGAGGACAATGTCCTCCAGGCACGGAAGCTTCCCCTTGAGCGACGCCGTGTAACCCATCTTCTTAGTTTGCAGGTGTTGCGTCGTAGCAAGCTATGGGGTAAGTTAATCCTTTGCAACTTATATGTATTCCCTTTCCGTGTAATTGATCGCGGAATATTCCTCATTAGAAGGCACAAGAGAAGAAGGCCCAGACGATCCGATTATAGCTTTTAAAAAGGCCACATATGTTATATCGGCAAGGATGGATTCGTCCAGCAGAAACGCTTCTGGCGATAGAACCACAACCGCCAGGAATAAACGTAAGATGATAAGGAGGAGTGACGATTCCTCCCTATCTCAAGGCGGAAAGACTAGGGAACGTGTAAGCACATGATCGAAACGGCCGTCGCTGACCGGGTACTCATCCGGAGGATTATCTGGTGTGCTGGCTGATTTGAATGCAAACGTGTTTGCACGGATGCAGGCTCTTTCTCTGGACAAGGACCCCTCAGGGATTATCCAGCAGGTTCAAGGTGAACTTCTTCAGGTGAGGTGTAATTAAGACCTTATATTATGAATCTGCGGTTTATGAGGCTTGTTTTCTTACGCAGGTTCTCTCTCATTTGCATCACCTGAAGGACCGAATAATGGGGGAAGATTCGTCTATGAATCAAGACAAGATTTCATAACTTTCCCGACAGTTATCCGAACAGTACAGTAGGCGTGTCGCGAAGGAACTAGAGCTGCGGGACCTTCAAGCTAGGATCCGAGCCATCCAGGGTTCAGTAGAAACTGCTTCAGCTGAGTCGCTTCAATTGAGCCGAGAGAAGCAAGAGTTGGAGGAGACTATCGTTGAACTTCGAGCAGAGGCGGAGACTTCGAAAAATATGATGACTATGGTTGTGAATGGTGCGAGGATCGTCGCCCGTTGGGAGGTGATGAGGGAATGGCTCAAAGGGCAGGCCCACAAATGGAACTTATCCAAGGAGTTTTCTCAGTATAAGACGGTGGTTTTGGCTGAGGCGGAATTCAAGGGTACCGATCCTCCCTCTTTCGAATACGAGCCGGCTATTCCTTCATCTAGGCGTGGCAGATCTTAGAGGATACTTGAACTTTTTCTTGTAATAGTGGCCCTGCCTGGTCTGTCTTTGCCAAGATAATGTTCTTCTTACGCTTTTCTCGATGTTCCTTGGATTTCGATGGTTTTATCGTTGAATAATACTTATCGTTTTCTCCTTCTTTTGCTGTATTTCTGGACCCACACCTTCGTAACTCTCTAAAACTATCTCTTGATCGGAGTGGTTCATAAGGCCTTCGAGCACATGTTTCTTTTGGAAAGAACGTAATCTTCTAGGCGGATTCTTAGAGTTTAGGATGAAGATCATGTTGCTGCATTGACGGCCTAGAGATTCAGACCTCGTTGAGCAAACTTCGTATCTCTAGAACGCAAGGACGTCTGGGTGGACGCGTAGGTAGGTATGGACCCTTGGAAGGGCTGGAGCTTGTAAGAGCCGACCCCTTGGAAGGATATCAGAGTCTAGGACCTGGATCCTGTTAGTAAACTGACTGAACCCTGAAATAATTAGAGAAGCGTTAGACCTTGTAATCCAGTATTAAAAAACCTGAGTTTTAGTTTTGAAATGAAAGATCCTCGCTTGAAATCCTAGAGTTCTAGCTTGGTTTGAACACTGGGGTTCTTAAGCCCTAGAACCCGGAAGTTCTTAAGGACTTGAACCCTGAGGTTCCTTAACTAGGCCCGAAGGCCGTTTTATTGAACTCGAAGGTTTGCTCATTGAACCCTGAGGTTTCCGAGTATTGAGGTTTAATCTTTAGATCCTAGGACTGTGATTAAACCCGAGGGTTACCTCGAACCCGGAGGTTAATGCCTTTGAACCCTGAGGTCCTTGGCAAGCCCGAAGGTTGGTATTGGGATTCAAAGATCCTTGAACCAGGGGTTCTTATTAGACCCGAAGATCAGTTAGACCCGAAAGTCCCTGATCAACCCTTAGGTGATCTTGAATCCGGAGATTCCTTACAGACCCGGAGGCTGTATTGAATCCGGAGGTTCTTTGTAGACCCTGAGGCCGTACTGAACCCGGAGGTTGTTATAGACCCTGAGGCCGTATTGAACCCGGATGTTCGTCATAGACACTGAGGCCGTATGCATTATGGGAGGTTTGTGACCGTATTCTGCTCCCCATTGGGGAACCACCCGATTTTGTTATTGAGAAACCGCACTCTGCCACCCCGGAGGTATAGGCCACTCTCATGAATATCAATGCTGCCTCTACCTTTCTGCAGAAAAGGTCACACTCAGACTTACGGTGTTCTGGCCTCGGCCTGCCACGCGGAGCGACTTCACACCAGACACACTACTTTCCACGTCTGGATAAGTATTAAATTTTTGGTTCTAACTGGTTTTTTCGCACATTTGCTCCCTACATATCAGCCGTCAGCATCTGATTACAGTACTTTGCAGTTGTACGTCATGCCCCCTCAGGTGGCATTTCTTGAGAAGGTCGGCGACTTCTATCTTCAAGGCTATACAATCCTCCGTAGTGTGGCCATGATCACTATGGAATTCGCACCACCGTTTTGGATTTCGGTTAGCCTCTGAGGCCTTCATCTTAGGGGGCCACTTGACTTGTGGACCCATTTGTTGTAGAACACCGATCAGCTCCGGCTTTGTTATTGCAAGATGAGAGATATCGGGCCATGTGGATACCAACATTCCTTCGGACCTAGTCAAAGGGCGGTTTTGATATCTGCCCCTGCCTAGATTGCTACTCTCCTTAGCTGACTAGGGATGGAAGGACTCATCGCGATCGTTCCTATTTGGCTTTGAGGGCTTCTGATCGTGCTTTGGGTAGGCCTTTTGCCTTACTTGCAACATTTTTTATGGTATTTTTGTGTGGGGTCGTTTAAGTACTACGGAACACTAGAAGAGTTTGTATGAAAGCAAGAGATTTATACTAGAAGATATGTTTATTGAGTATTCGTATGGGGACTACAACGATTTGGTGTATAAACCTTTGTTCTAGCCACCTAAACCCTAATCTCTTAGTCTAGAAAGTCGATCCCTTGTTCTAGGGTTTGGGCTCCCCTTTTATAGATGCAGATGTCAGCTGGATGTAAAGGAACTCTTCCATAATCGGAAAAATGGAAGTTTCCCCTTAGTCGGAAAACTTCTATTTTGCTTCAAGGGTCGGTCCATTCAAGGGGGTCGGACCTATGGCAAGGGTTGGTCCCTGGTTTCTTCTTGAGCAAGGGTCCGGAAGTCGAGGACCTATCCGGAAGCTGGAGAAAACTTATGTCTGGATATTTTTCCCCAACAGTATGCCCCTTATTCCTTGATTTACTCGTGGAGATCAAGGGATAACGTGTATCCTTGAACCTTGGTAATTTTCTCTTTGGACGGAGTCTTGGGTACCTTGTCTTCTTCGTTGAATTAGGCCGGGACCCTTGTTAATGACTGAAGCAATGACTTTATGAGGCGCTAAATGTCATAATCCCCCGGGGACATTCATATTTTTGCCATAACTTGTTTTCAAATGAAGAAATGGGATAGGGCGTCCCCTTTCGAATACTCTAGGTATACGGGCCCTGCACATGAGATAGCTTGAATGGAGTGGGCTTCGCGAAAAAGCCCAACGATGGTTAAGTTTCTCCGTTTGGCGCTCATTTGGTCGCGTGGCGATTTGCACGAGGCGCGTGGTTGCCAAAGCTTCTTTCTCTCATTTCTTCTTCATTCCTCCTCAAGATTCTCTCTCGGCGGCTTCCTCTCTCGGATATTTTCCCTCGCTTTCAACAGCTAGCCCTCTTTTCCTTCCTCTTTTCTTCTTCTCTTAGATCATCTTCGACGATGTCCGGTGAAACCCCTAGCAAAACCCTAGATCCCTCTCCCGTAGGTAGTAGGGTTAGATCTAGGACTCTAGATTCAATGAATTCTTCTTCCCTTTCTCCCAATCCAGAGGTTGAAGCGGAGAGTCCTTCGCTTGACGACGTCGAGAATGCCTCTTCAGGCGATGAAGCGGAAGGGTCTCCGTTGGTAGGTCCGGTCTCTAGGATCGGGAAGAGAGACGTCGAAGAGTGGAGAAGGAAGTACGATCTTCCTCAAGATCCAGCTATTCGGGTTTATGGTCCTTACGACAGGATTTCGGACTTCGGAGTCGATGAGGTCCCGATCTACGAGGCGTAATTTGAATCGGGCTTCCGGGATCGCATTCCTTCGCTGATCGCGAAGCTCTCGGAGCATCTGGACATCTCTCCTGGTCAGCTAACTCCTCCAGCCTGGAGAACCTTGATTGCGATTCAAAACCTTGGTGATTTGGAGCGTTCGGTGCTAGGAGTAAACGAGGTGCTCTACTCGTATTACGTAGCTGACTTGCCTGGATCAAGGGGAAAGTATTATCTCCACCCTCGTAGCAACCATGCATTGGTTCGGGAGATCGAGAAGGGCGTTAAGGAAGCGTCATCCGGTCTTTAGTGGTAGATGGGCAGAAAGATTTGCCTTCGTAACCCTTCCTGGCTTTTCTCCTATTTGGCATGTAGTGGGTGGGTCACTATTCTTTTCAATGATTTTTGATTGTGACACTGACTTTTCTCTTTTTTTTTTTTGTAGACGTGCCTCACAAACCCGTGCCAGAAGGGAAAGAAGTTGCTGATCTGGCCAAGGTTGTGGCTGATCTCTCCTCTACGACGTTCCATGAGAGCTCCAGCCTTCTTCCTTATGGGGACATCCCGAAAGCCTTTGAGACCATCCAGTTTGATCTCTTCCAGGTACGACATTGCGTCTTTGCCTTCTTTCACCTTTGTTATATGGATTGGTGATCGTTGTTGTTGGGGTCGAAATCGGACACGGCAAATTTGGCATCCAAATATCTGTTAAAAATTAACTTAAGAATTTTTACGTTTTCAAGAAAGGAAAACTTATACGAAAAACTTATACGAAAAAACTTGCGGGAAAATCTTGTTTTAAAACGACGATTTCTTAAATCAATAATACGATATTATCGAAGGTCCAAACATCCGCAAACAAACATCTTAAAGCATCGTAGAATCGCGATGGTTTCAGACGCTTGGACGATGGGTTTCAGTCCACGGCACAAACTCGGTCGCAATGGCGACCGAGTCACGAACAAGAGCTCGATTGCTATAGCGATCAAATCACGGAATCACGTTGGGTCGCTATAGCGACCGAGCTTCTATTACAGCTTGGTCGCTATAGCGACCGAGCCTCGGTTACAGCTCGGTTGCTATAGCGACCGGGATACGGACAAAGCTCGGTCGCTTCGCTATAGCGACCGAGCAAACTGTTGGGGAAAACTATCCAGGCATAAGTTTTCTCCAGCTTCCGGATAGGCCCTCGAGTTCCGGACCCTTTCTCAAAGAATAAACCAGGGACCGACCCCTGCCATAGGTCCGACCCCCTTGATCGGACCGACCCTTGAAACAAAATAGAAGTTTTCCGCCTAAGGTGAAATTTCCATTTTTCCGATTATGGAAGAGTTCTATTACTTGAAGCCGACATCTACAACTATAAAAGGGGAGCTCAAACCCTAGAATAGGGGATCGACTATTCTAGATTAGAAGATTAGAGTTTAGGCGACAAAGACTAGGTTTATACACCCAAACATTGTAGTCCCGAATCAAACACTCAATAACATCTTCTAGTTTACGAGGTCTCTTGCTTTCACACAATCTCTTCTAGTGTTCCGTAGTACTAAAACGATCCTACACAAAATACCCTAACAGTTTGGCGCTAGAAGGAGGGGAGTAATCCAACTACGTGACGATGGCACTATAGGACGATACTAACCAAGCAGAGATGACCCCGAGGGAGATCGAATTCCTCAACAAACTAGAGATCTTTCAAAGTCAGGTTACCGATATTCGCAAAGCTCGGGAGACCACACCCGGAGGTCATGAACTTCTTCTCGAAGTTCAAACCCTAAAAGACCAACTTGGAGAATACTCCAAGCAACAACAGCAGAGCGCCAAGAAGCTAGACGCCATAAAAGCAGAGAATCTTGTCCTCCGACAAGAGAACCACGTCCTCGGTGAAACCAGCAACGAGCGAAATCGGTTCCGAAGTAGGGTTCGACCCATGGCTTCGCTCAATACTCCACGCGATGGTGAAGAAGCGCCTCGTCTACCCGTTTCCACCAACGACGAACCCGAGGGCTGAGAAGCCGCAAACGACGCGACCCAAGTACAAGTGGATAGCGATTCTGATACGGAAGTTGAAGAGTACTCACCCGATGATACTGGGATCTCGGACCCGGCTCTAGCCGCCTACCTAGAAAAGGTGGTTTCCGAAAGGTTCGGCACAATCCAATATATGGTAGAAAGGCTCCTAGGGGTAGCTCCCCCTATTCGGAGGAGTAATCTAGGTCCTATTCCGATACACCTTTCATGGAATAGATTGCCTCGGTGGAGATGCCACGCAAGTTCTCTTTCCCGAGCCTAAAGATGTACGAAGGTACTGGGGATCCTGACAATCACATCGCTCAGTACAAGCAACGCATGCTAGCAGTAGCAATCCCCCCGGATGCACGGGAAGCTACCATGTGCAAGGAATTCGGATCAACCTTGACTGGCCCCGCTCTCCAGTGGTACATCAATCTTCCTACCAAGTCCATCAAGTCCTTTGCAGCCCTCAGCGACAAGTTCGTAGAGCAATTTGCTAGTAGTCGCAACCTAGAGAAGAACTCAGACGACCTCTACGAAATCCTCCAGCATAGGAACGATCCCCTTCGTTCTTACATAGCACGCTTCAACCAAGAGAAGGTGGCTATCCCTGAGTGCAACGCTGATACGGCTATCTCAGCCTTCAAGCGGAGTCTACTTCCGGAGGGAGATCTCTACAAGGAGCTGATCAAATACAAATGCAGGACTATGGAGGATGTGTTTTCTCGTTATTGGGCTTAATTAAGGTGGGAAGAAGATGTTGCTAGTAGGGCCAAAGCCTGTTCGAAGTACGATCAGAAGTCCTCAAAGCCAACTAGGAACTATCGTGACGAGCCCTCTCATCCTAAGTCCGCTAGGGAGACTAGTAACCCAAGCAGGGGCAGGTACCAACATCGACCTTTGCCCAGATCCGAGGGGATGATGGTGTCCACTTGGCCCGACATCTCTCTGATGTCTGGCATATTTACATGTTTTTAGCATCATATCTTGTTCATTTTGATCATATAAGTTAGGCATTAGGCACCTTTAGGTCCATTTTGCATTCATTTGTTTTTATCAGCTGTTGGAGCGTTGTGGGAACCGAAATTCGCACCGTCAATATTTCGTATAAATAAGGAAACTAGGAAAAACCCTAATTTCCCAGAAGGTCCCGGATTTCTGTGAAACCACACGTCAAGCAATCAGAACACGACAATAACGAGAAAATAAAATGAAAATCGTAAAAAGTGAGCAAGAAGGATTTTATTCCGAATCTGCGTATGAGCGTAACAACAACAAGGTAACGTGCTTCGGGTACGAGAGCTGTCGGCAAGATCCTAGCTCTAATACCCGATGGTGGCTAAACCTAATTGAGTCGCAGCTCGAAAAACAAAAACGGAAAGTTGCCTAAAATGCTCTAAGTGCTAGGTTGCTCTGGAAAAAGTGATGCCTCAATGCCTCTCGCCTTGAACTCCTTATATACTCCCTCCTAGGTCGGTTTACGCTTCCCCCTTTTGCCCTTAAGCCGTCATAGTCGAAACAATGGGAATATTCCATTTTTTCCGATTTTCATGATTATCTGCGGAAAGTTTCCATTTATCCGCGGAAACTGATGCTTATCCTCCAAGCATAAACCGTCCTGATGCGGAGAACGGCTATACGGATAGACGAGAATGCATAGTTTTACGTCGTATCGTCGTTTCGGAAGACTTCGGACGTTTTGGAGAATGATCGATATACGAACGCTCGATCGCTATAGCGACCGAACTTTGTCCGCAGCTCGGTCTCTATAGCGACCGAGATCTATCCACAGCTCGGTCGCTATAGCGACCGAGCTCTGGCGACCGAGCCTTTCTCGTGGCTCGGTCGCTATAGCGACCGAGCTGTAATCGAAGCTTGGTCGCTATAGTACCCGAGGCTCGGTCGCTATAGCGACCGAGCATGGTCTCGTGATCCGTTCGCTATAGCAACCGAGCTCTTGTTCGTGACCCGATCGCCATTGCGATCGGGTTTGTGCCGTGGACTGAGATCCGTTGTCCAAGCGTCCGAAACCATTGCGAAGCACGATGCTTTTAGGATGTTTGTTTGCGGATGTTTGGACCTTTGATAACATTGTTCCGTTGATTTAAGAAATCGTTACTTTCCTAAATCGTTGATTTCTTAAGTCGTTGATTTCCTAAGTCGTTAATTAAGAAATCGTTAATTTCTTAAGTCGTTGATTAAGAAATCGTTATTTTAAAAAATCGTTGATTTTTTAAATCATTGATTAAGAAATCGTTGTTTTAAAGAATCGTTGTCTTAAAACAAAATTTTAAGGAATCTGCCTTAGAACTTCAAAGAGGCCGTTCTCTCAAACCGTGAGGACCCAGAAAACGATCAAGATATCAAATCGAAGCCCTCGCCGAGACAGGTCTGGTGAGCTCGGTCGCTATAGCTTGGTAGCGACCGAGCTTTTCCTGTAGCTCACTCCCTATAGCGACCCAGCTTTTCCGTAGCTCACTCCCTATAGCGACCGAGATTTTCCTGTAGCTCACTCCCTATAGCGACCCAACTTTTCCGTAGCTCACTCCCTATAGCGACCCAGCTCTTCTGTAGCTCACTCCCTATAGCGAGTGAGCTTGTAGCTAGTGAGCTTGTAGCGCGTGAGCTTGTATTGAGCGAGCTTTCGGTATTGAGCGAGCTTTGTATTGAGCGAGCTTGTTCCGCGGATTGAAGTCTTTGTTTCGAGAACTCGTTGTCCGAGTATTCAAGCTTCAGTTTTACGACAAGAACATGATCTTGTCGAAAAGTTCTTCGTAGAGATTTGAATGCTTGGATACCTTATGCAAAGACACTGTCGACAATTTTTACGAATGATTTGATATTAACTTCGTCGTCAATACGAACCATTGGAACTTGTTTCGACGCTGCGGACAAATCTATTCAAGAATTTTATCGTAAAAATTAGTTTAAGTAATTTTTACGGGAATTATATTTTCGAGGAATATTTTCGAACATTAATTTCGTTGTGACCGGTTTTGACCCCAACAGTTAGCCCCCCAGCCCGTTAGAACCGTGGATCGTAGATGTGAGGTTCTAGCGTGCGATAAGACAAGTTAGTCAAGTTAGGCGGAATTAACGGTTGAAAATGTCCGTTGAAAGATGTACGTTCATTCAAAGAAGAATGGCATCTTATAAGATTGGGGCTGCGCTTGATGAAAGCTGCCTACGTACCCTTTGTCAAAAGGGATCAAGCCATTCGTAGTTCGTCTTGGAGTTAAGATTCTTATGACCTGTTTTCCAGTGAGACTTTATCGTCTAGTTATTTCGAGCATGTTGCTATCGATGGTATTTCGTATTGGACCTTTGTCGGCCGCAAGAGTAGCCTCGGAGGCTGTTTATTTTGGCCAAGTTTGGCCTGTAAAAAATATTTTGCTCAAATCTATACAATCGTGGTTTTTATAAATCGAGAGAACTTCCGTTTATCGAAGTTAGAGGGACAGGGTGTGAGTTGTCGTCTCATTCCTGCCTCAACGATGATCACCGTATCCATCGATTGTACAAAGAGAGATTTTTCGCGGCTTACTAATTTACGCGAAGGTTCGTGAAATGGATAGACTTAAGTGAAGAGACAAGTTTTGGGATCTCGTATCGGGTGTTGATACTTTGTCTGTGAGATGTTAAGTACCAGCAAGGCTGGGTTTAGGGCAAGACCTAGGTTTACTTTCGGACTGTGGCTTTACGATGACAAATTGGCTTTCGTTTTGCATGTTTGCGATTTTAACCTGACTCGTACCGTTTTAAAATCCGTGAAGTGTTATCGGCTTATTATGATTTGTCTGGGTACGAGTCGGAGCTACTTCCTTTACAAAGCACTCAAACGAAATTTCGGTTTTCTTGTATAGCGCGCTATGGTATCCTGGTCGGATGTAAGAGAGCCTACCCTTAGGTGGCTTGTCTGTTCAGGACGTTAGAGTTCGTTTGTTGTGATCAGCAACAACGATATGATGCCGTTTAGAAGGCGTATGAAATTTTGGTCGAAAAATGTTTATTCGAGCACGAAGCGACGTCACGCAGTGCTGCGACTTTATTTTTCTTTACGCCATAAGAGGATTATGGGCTTTGGCTTATGATTTGATTTATACTTTTGTCAAGTGTAAATGGTAGAATCCGAGTAGTCATTTCGGATTTTGATTTTGTCGCTTTGTCCGTATGCTACTTTTTAGCAAACATTTTTAGGTGTAAGCGATGGGAGACATGTGTCTGGATGTGATAATCATTTTGTGGATATTGGATCCGTTGTCATAGCCGTTTAGTAGTTGGCGAATTGTTTTGAGGGTTTTGGACCGAAGGGTCGTGTAAATTTACCAGGGAGAAGCGTTTAACTTCACTGTGTTTCGTGAAGTGTTGGCCTTCCGGAACTTGTTTTTGAATTTTTAAGAATGACTCGTATAACTCTAGGAGCTTTGTTACGAGTGTTTCTTTTTATGCGCGTTTTATGGGGCGTATAGAACTTAATCTATTGATGATAAGTTGACATCTTCCGTTAACCATATGGTTGTTTCGACTGAGTTTCGTTACGAAGAATTCATCGTATGATTTCCGATTCTGGGTTATACGACAAATTGCTTGCATAATAGTCACTTGGCGTTTCACGACAAATCGTGGATTGTCGATTAACCGTTAGCCGTTTAAGCGGTTGCAGCGATGGTCGCTCAGTAGTTTTGGATTGGCATGGAGGCTAGGTGCAGCCGTATAGCCAGGGAAGTTGTTGGTAGAGGATCATCGTGGAATATGTTCAGATTCGGTTGCAGGGTCATTTCCTGTTTGGACGTGGCAGAGGGTAGTAAAAGCAGGACTCAACAACCTTATGGAGCAAAAATTATCTACGACTGATATCCGTTGGATCCGTTAATTTATTTTACGGAAGAAAATGGGTTAACCGTTCTTTCGAAGGTTTTTCTTGCTTTAGGAAGCAGGACGAGTGTGCCTTAGAATGTGTGGCGATCGTTTCTCGGTTTTTCGAGAGACTAGATCGGTTTGCATGCTCTGTCTGGAAAGTCAAGGAACAATGGAACAAGACTGAAAAATTTGCCTAAGACTTAGCTTGCTAGACTATCCACCTAGGTTCTAAGTTCCTTAAATTCTACGACAGTTTTCAAGACGTTTTCGTTCCTTTCCTACCAAAAAATTAAAACCTTGACGGAATTTTTAGTCGGACGTACCTTAGTCTCATTGATGACTCGAGATTGCCCCTTCTTCTTTCTTCTTCTCCTCTTTTCTTCTGACTTTATCGAAAGTTTATTATGCGTTTAGGAATGGCCACTTTCGATTTAACGGCAAAGGACTTCGAAAAGTCAGTTACCGAATTTCATATGAATTGGTTTCCGATAAAATTCTGAAGAGAATATCGGAATGAGGAAGGGATATCAATGTCCAAGTTCGTCCTTGTTTCTTCGTATCTCTGGTTTTACCAAATTGACCAGGTGTGCTTTGTATATTGTTGAAAAGTCTATCAAATGTTATGAATAGATGTTTTCGACTTAACGTGGCAAAATCTGGTAAAATCACATTGTGTTTTATGCATCGAAGGAATTTTACGAAATAGTTGAACCAAAGGGAGGAGAAGCAGACAAAGAGGGGCGTTTTGGAAAGACGGGTCAATGGACAAGGCGTCACTCGAGTGAGGCTCTCAGTTCGTCAGGCTGTGAGCGAACTGGTTATGTTCCAGATACGATATTGTTTGGCTTTATGAATGATGTTTCATAAAATATGGTCGAGCTTGATCTTACGAAAGCGCTGTCGAACTTTTTATTTTTCGAGAGTTATTCCACAACTGTTGCCGAGTAAATTTTACGGGAAGATGTTTCGTAAAACTGTTGTCGATTTTAATTGT